>NW_020885056.1:141837-165622 GCF_003945725.1 Corapipo altera
ATCCCAGCCCTGCATCCCACTGCTGTATCCCAGCCTGCATCCCATTGTCATATCCCAGCCCTGCATCCCTATATCCCAGCCCTGCATCCCTATATCCCAGCCCTGCATCCCAGTGCTGTATCCCAGCCCTGTGTCCCAGTACAACATCCCAGCCCTGTGTCCAAGTGCTACATCCCAGCTGTACATCCCAGTGCCAAATCCTGGCCCTGCATCCCAATGTTACATCTTAACCTCACATCCCGATGCTACATCCCAATCCCAATTCTGTATCCTGGTCCTGCACCCCAGAACTACATCCCAACCCTGTATCCCAACCCTGCACCCCTGTGCTATATCCCAACCCTGCATCCCAGTGCTACATCCTGGCCCTGTATCCTGGTCCTCTCTCCCATCCCACATCCCACAGGTGCTTTCCCGACCAGTCAGGGCCACTCAGCTGAATTCCCCTCAGCTGTTGATCCCTTGGCTCTCCCTTTGGAAGCATGAAGCTGCTGGAATCTCCCTGCTTGAACATGGAAGCACCCGTGGAATCTGGACCAGCCATTCCATGGGATTGGACACAGCACCCCCAATCTCTCGTGGCAGCACCTTTCCAGGGTTAGGGATATTCCCAGCAGGATGTGGGCAAGGAAATACCCCAGGGCTGGGAATGGGACATGGGAAGTGTTTGATCCCGGCACTGCCACCAGTTCAGGGATGAACAGGCGGAACTTCTGCTCCTGGAAATGTGGTCACTGACACCCACCCCCTGCTCCGACGTGCTGGGGAGGGAAGGGATGGAAAACACTATTGGAAAAGGAAGTTTTCCTCCTTAGAATGGAGTCTAGCCCAGCAGGGGCTTTGCCTGGTGTAGGGTCCTGTGGGTTCCCTGCTTTATCCATGCTGAGAGCAGCTCCTGCTGGGAGGGATTCGCTGGGAATGAGGGAAGTGACCCACCCCAAAGTGGCTCTTTAGCCATTCCAGGAGTCTCCTTCCATTTTCCATAGTGGCAGATGATGGTGGTCACCTCACCCCACCTGCCCCTGGCTTTGTCTCCTCAGGAAATCCAGCAGTGACTTGTCCCCATCCAGGATGCTCCTGCATCCAGCCCCAAGCTCTCCTTCCTGGACCAACTTATTCCCTGAATCCTTCCCACATCCCTCTCTGTGACCCTGATGTCCCCTGGTGTCCCTCGGTGGCACCAGCAAGGTGGATTCAAGGCACCATCCCGGGAGCTGGTCCCGGCTCCGCTCGTGTCTCCTCAAGGCTCCGTGGCAGGGATGGAGGACTGGGAGCCACAGGAATCCTATCCCAGCCCCCATCTGGCTGCCCCCAGGTGCTTGGGAGCCAAATCCAGTTTCCCAGAGCCAGAGAGGACACTGAGTCCCCGCTGAGGTGTTTAAGGGGGCAGACAAGGGTCCCGTGCTGCCCTTTCCCTTTGGGAAGCAGCAGACATGGAATGCTGCTCGCTCTGCTGCTGGGAGCGATGGCCAAGGCTTGAAACCCTGGGAGGGTTTGGGTGAAAGCCCCCCCCCACGTGCATCCACATGCACATCCCAAGCCACGGTGGGAAACACAGGGAGCATCCCCCCGGAACACCTTCCCGAGCCTTCCCTGCCACCGGGCAGGGGCGACTTGGGGTTTTTCTTGGGGTTTTTCCCCTTTTCTCTCCCTTTTGCACCGGTTTGTTTCCCCGGCTCTCTTAGTCACGAAGGTGAGGCACTGACAGAGACACAGACATCAAAAACAAGAGGTGATGAAACGCCGGGAATAATTAAGTTGCACTAAATCACCGGCCCTGGCGGAACGCTGCCAAGGCGCTCGGGAAAACTGGAGCACCGGGAGCCGAGTTATTATTAATAATCACCAGCGCCCTCGAGAACAACAACCTATTTTGCACCTCTCTGCACCAAAGGAGTGGGAAGGGGCCAGGAAGGGACCCCCATCAGTGTGAGGCTGGGATTTCCTTCCCTGCACGGCACCACACATCCCAGTGGGTGTGGGGCTGTCCGGGACCGGATCCATCCCGGAGCCATCGGCACAGTCCGGGCTGGGCCGGCCGTGCTGCAGCAGCCCCAGAGCAAGTCTGCTCCCGCCACGGATCCTCCACGCAACCCCTGGGCCTTACGTAAGGGCAGCCTTATCCTCCTGCCATCGGGGCCCGTCCTCGAGCTCCCGTTCCCAGTGTGTGGGCGAGCCTGCTCGCCCCGGGCTGGGAATTGCACAGCTCCTGCCCCTCTGCCTTGCACCACGCCAGGACTGCTGTGCAATTCCCCAGCGTGCAGCCCTGGCTTTGCGGGGTGTTTGGGACATGTTGCCCCTCGTGTCGTGCCAGGATTCGTCCTTCAGAACTCCTGGGGCGTGTTTCCCTTGTGTCGTGCCAGGATTCATCCCTCGGGACTCTGGGGAAGGTGCTGCAGGGTGTGCAGGGCTCGCTGCCCTGCAGCCCCCTCTGGTTCTCCCTTTGATGATGTGCCTTAAGGGCCCCCCATCGCTGGTGGAAGGGATGCTCCAGCTCCCACAAGCTTTCCAGGGTGCCACTGTGGGTTTTTGGGGAGAGAAAAGAGACAATGCAAAGTTCCTTCTCCAGTGACTGAACCGATGGCTTTACACTGCACGGCAGGACAGGGCTCGCTTTAGGGTCTGATCCCACTTGACTCCGTCTCAGTGAGAGCCCAGACAGGCTCTTTGCAGGGTTTGGGGCTAATTTCGGGTGCCACGTGGCCGTGGGTAAAGCCTGAACCCCGGTTCCCACCACCCTCCCCACGGGCACACGGTGAGAACAGTGTGAACAGCCCAGACCTGGTCAAAATCCTCCCTGGCGGGGTAAAACCCAAGGGTGTCGAAATTTGGGAGCGCTGTAAATCTAATGGGTTTGTAAAATCTTTAAGCCTCCGTCTGCAACGCGCAGGTAAACCTTTAATTCCCTGACAATGCCGAGCTAACTCCCAGCTAAATCCTTAATTCCCGCGCACTGTGGCCCCGTGGATTCGTCCTGTCTGCAGCCCAGGTCTGCAGCTTCCATGCTCTCTGGATGTGATCCGTGTGCTCCCTGTGGAAAAATTCCCCTAAATATCCATGCACCAGGTTCTGGTGCTTCTGCTCTGCCGATAGAAACCTTTGGAATGCTCTTGCACCTCTTAAAAATAGGAATAACGTTGGATCCTGCATCCCTGAAGTGCCCTGTGAAGGGAAGGAGACACCAAATCGGGGGGTCCCAGCTCTCCCTTCCCCTAAAACATGTTGGATGTGACGTGTTGGGATGATCCCATTGCCTGCTCCAGCATCCCCAGCCCTCGCTGACAGACTTTCCCCCCTGATCCAGCCGGATCTGATCCCCGTGTGACAGGGAGAGGGAGCAGCTGCAGGGCCCCATCCCGCACGGAGCAGGGGGAGCCCGACGGGTTTGGGAGCTCGTCAGCACAACGATGACAGCTCCAGGGATTGGGATTGCTCCACGCGGGTCCCATTCGCTGGGAGAACATTTCCCAACCCGGTGGAACCTGTAGGGACGACCACCCTTTTCTTAAGCAATTTTCCTGACTCAAGATCCCACCCCGAGCCAGAGGGAGAGGGATCTCTGCTGCCTCTTACAACACAACTCCATCCAAACTGGTTTTCCCATTAATCCCTCTTCCAGAGAGGGGTTTTTTTTCCCCTCCTCTTTTTTTTTTTTTTTTTTTTTTTTTGGGTGACCAGGGGTGCTGTTGGATTTTCAGGAGGGTGTTTGGTGCTGCATTGGCATGGATTGGCTTTCCTCAGGTGGGGGGCTGAGCCCACCCACGGCACCCAGCACAGGTTAGCCAAAATTGTGTCTTTTATTGGAAAGATTTTCCCGAGGCAGGAGGGAAGGGAATGACTCCTCTGGGAACTGGATGAGTGAGACACAGGGAGGGACTGTCCAGCAGTGCCAAGGGAATCTCAGCCCTTTTTTTTTTTTTTTTAATATTAACGGCCCAAATATTGAACTGGAGCAAATCCAGAGGGTGGCACAATGTTCATCCCCCTTTGGATTTACAGCCAATTTCCAGGGGGGTGAACATTTTTATAGGAGAGTGAGAAGTTGCTAATTTATTCCAGTGCTCAGCAAATCACAGAATCATGGAATATCCTGAGCTGGAAGGGACCCACAGGGATCAAGTCCAACTCCTTGGTGACGATCCCAGTGGGCTAAAACCCCTCCAACAACATATCCCAAATACCTATGGAGGCATCTGCAGCCATTTCTACCTCGTCCAACCTATATTATAAATTAATTCTAAATTAATTCTTGACTCCTGGGGACGAACCAGCGCCTCCTCCCGCGGGTCTCGCGGCGGGTCCTGGCAGATAAAGGGTTACTCGGCCCCATCTGCTCGACTCCCCATTTCACAAGGGCGGGTTTGGAGTTTTTACTACAAGTTTCAGACAATGAAGGTGTGTCTGCGCTCCGAGCCCGCTCTGCCCGTTGTGTAGGCGTCGGGTTCAGCGCCGTCTTGTCAACACTTGAATATGTTGAGCATCACTCACGGGGCATTCTGTAAGAAACCTATTAAGTTAATTACCGAGGCTGTGTGTGTGTGTGTGTGAGAGAGAGTGTGTGTGTGTGTGTGTGTGCTTCTCCTGTAAAAATTGGGCTTTTTTCTCCTCGTGATGCAAGCCCCGGCCTCTCGGGGTGATGACATCTCGTCTGCTGCTGTAACTGAGACGGGGCTCGAGCTGCCTGAGAGAGGCTGTGGGATGGTAGGGGGGAAGTGGGACCCTCTCTCAACCTGCCTTGGGATCGCCCACCCAAATTTAGGGACCTGCTGCAGCACCCCTGGTAACAGCTGGGGAGGAATTAGGATGCAAATCCTAAATCTGTGGGGTTTGAACTCAAACTCGAGCATCCCCACGGGTGGTGTTTGCTTATGTCATTTCTGCTCCAGCCAAATTCCCGGGATAACACAGTTTCGTGGATTCATGGAGTGGTTTGGGTTGGAAGGGACCTTAAAGCTCATCTTGTTCCACCCCCCTGCCATGGTTGTTCCCCTAGGCTGGGTTGTTCCAGGTCCTTTCAACACTTACAGGGATGGGGCAGCCACAGCTCCTCTGGGAGACCCCTTGGTTTGGGAAGAGGGCTGGGAGGAGACCTCTTGCTCTTTGTATTTGCATTGCCACCCACAAGTGTCCCAAAATGATCAGGCCTGCAGGGGGGGGGATATTTTGGAGAGGCTGGAGGTGCAAGTATGGTTTGTGCAGGGAGATGGCACAGAAATAGTCTCTGGCAGCACCGAGGGGCACCTCTGAGGGGACAACCCCCTGCTTCTCCTCTCCCCCCTTCCTGCAAGGCTCTCCAATGCCTTTCCATCCCCTTGGAGAAGGAGCTGTGGCTCTGAGTCCCGTCTTGGAGCAGGGCAGGGCTGTTGGAGTGAGGATGGAACCCCGTGAGCAGCAGCACGTGTCCGTGCTGCCCCAGCCCTGCCATCCCACCCTTCACACACACACACACACCCCACCCACCCCCAAAATATGTAAAAAAATGAGTTTTCTCTCTCTGGAGCCCAAGCCAGGGTAGGGAAGCAGGGCAAGCGTTGGCTCCTGGCTCCCAAGGTGGTGGTTTTTTTTTTTTGGGAGGCGCACAGGGCATTGCACAAACAGCCCCCGGCGCTTGCACGCGCCCCAGGTAGGGAGGCTCAGCCCCCTCCCTGCTCCCCCCGCCCAGAGCATCCCACGGGAGCCCGGATCCGGTGGACTTTTATGGAAGAAAGGGAAGTCCATGGCACTGCAGGAGCAGCTTTGGCAGACGTGCAGCTGCAGCAGCTGTTAACCCCTAATCCTCGGGATAGGAGCTCTGCCTGCACCTCTCCTGCCTGCACCTCTTCTGCCTGCTGGGGTACAGTTTTGGTTTTTTTTGGGGGAGGGGGTTGCTCAGCAGCCCCACTGCAGCTCTGCTGAGAGCCTGAAGGACCAGGAGATGCTTAGCAGCAAAACAAAAAAACCTCCATCAAGAAGGTGCATTTGGCTCTTTCTCACCACCCAAATCAATGCAAAAGCACTCCTGAGCATCCCAAAGCTCCCTCACCCTTCCAGGACGCCCCCTACCCTTAAAAAAAACCCCAAACATAACAACCCACAAGCAGGAGGGAAGTGTGAGGAAAACTGGGGACGCTCCAGAGAAGGATGTTTCCGGTCGGAGTTTCTCCCGTCCCAAGGGCAGCTCTGGACTCTCCCTCCGAGTGCTGCCAAATCCTGATCCTGCCGTCAGGAAGCGGCGTGGGGAGGGGGAGGACGGGGTGGTCAAGCCCGAGGCCGCCCGGATGCTGTGGTGGGGCCCAAAATACATCACATTCCCCTCCTGTCCAGGTCCGGAGGAGGGGAGGTGGGGGGAGAGCGTGGTGTCGTCATCAGAGGCGATGGGGAGACTTTTTGGCCAGCGGAAGGGAAAAACCCAAAAATAATAATAATAATAATAATAAAAAAATAAAAAGGAAGGAATAAGTCGGCCCCCTGCCCACCCACCCCCCCGTGGTGCAGAGCTCCCATCAGATTAGCAGAGCCCAAATAGCCGGGTTGGCCCAGAGCGGGAGCAGGGCTGGCACGCGCGGGCTTTGATCCGCCCCCGCGCCCCGGGGAAGGTGCCTGGGACTGGGATCAGACACCCCGGGGAGGAGGAATTTGCAGGGGAGGGTTCGCGGCGTGTGCGCAAACCCACGGACACCCGGCAGCCCCGGGGTGCCCCCCCTGCACCCCCAAAGCTGGGCTTGCCAGGGTGGGATTGGGCACAAATCCAGAGGGGGGTGGTGGGCACGGCATCCGACCCCAAATCCCGCCGGCGGATTTTGGTGGTCGTCGCTGGGTATCGCCCCAAAAAATCACCCACAGAGCAGCCAGAAGGTCCAAGGAGGGGGGTCTTTTGTCCTGGTGGGATCCCACCTGCAGCTCCGGGATCTCCAACAGCACAAGGATGTGGAGCTGTTGGAGCAGGTCCAGAGGAGCCCATGGAGGTGCTCCAAGACTGGAGTCCCTCTGCTCTGGAGCCAGGCTGGGAGAGATGGGGGGGTTCACCTGGAGGAGAGAAGGATCCAGGGAGACCTGAGAGCCCCTTCCAGGGCCTAAAGGGGCCCCAGGAGAGCAGGAGAGGGACTTGGGATGAGAGATGGAATGACAGCACAAGGCAGAATGGCTTCCCACTGCCAGAGGGAGGGTTAGATGGGAGATTGGGAAGGAATTGTTGGCTGTGAGGGTGGGGAGGCCCTGGCACAGGTTGCCCAGAGAAGCTGTGTCTGCCCCATCCCTGGAAGAGTCCAAGGCCAGGTTGGAGCAACCTGGTCTATTGGAAGGTATCCCTGCCCATGGCAGGGGGTGGAACTGGATGAGCCTTAAGGTCCCTTCCCACCCAAAGCATTCCATGATTCCAGCCTGGCTGTGCCTCGTGGTGGTTCACGTGTGTGAGGTTCAGCCCCACGTGCCCCACGGATGTGGGTATCACTGGGCACTTCAGCCTGGGTGGTGGCAGCACTGGGAACGTGCTGGCACTTTCCAACCCCCAAAGGAAACATATCCCTGTCCCCAGGGGCGACTCAGGCATCAGAGTCTCCCCGTGGACACATCCCAGGGGAGGCTCCCAGTGCAGGCTCCGCTCTCATCTGCACAGAATCAGGCTACGGGCCTTTAAATGACTGAATTAGGCAAAATTTGGTGTTTCTCCAAGAATCCTCCGGAAATCTGCTGCTGGAAAAGCAAACTCATCTTAAAGCTACACGCGTGCAGAGCAGACAAGTTTTCCACTCTCGAGAAATGGGGCTGGAAAAGACCTTTCCAGTCCTACCCAGCCCTTTTTCTGGCCAGTTCGAGCTCGTTCCTCGTGGTGAGATCTCGGGGGCTTTGTGGAAAGCTCTGGTGGGGCACCTTTCTGGAGAGGTTTTGCAGGGTTTCGCAGATGCCCCATGAGAACTCGGGGTGATGGGGGCACCAAGGGAACCCGGATCCATGGGGGGAGTGGGAGGAGATGCTGGTGGAATTCCTGGGAAGGACCAGGCTGGTGGCAAGGCCCAGGGCAGCAAACACAGGTGTGGTCCAGCGGCTGCTGGGAAAATGGGTGTTGCAAGTGGTGTAGGAGCGGTGCCACCCTGTCACAGTGAGAGAAACTGGGCAAAAAGTGCCTTTCTCCTTCTGCCTCTTGAGCCTGAGCCATCCTCAGGCCTTCCTCCTCCTCCTCCTCCTCCTCCTCGCCCAGTAATTCATCCATCCACCCTCACTTCCCACCCCAGCAGTGCAGCATCCACCGTTATCCTGCGGGCACCAAGGGGGCAGAGGATGCTCTGGGGGGGTCCTGGCTGGATCCTGAGCAGGACAAAGCCCATCCCAACCCTGCCCCGGCCAGGCCAGCACCGGGCCAGTGGGTCAGGGTGACTCACCCGGCAGCGGCTCCGCCGTGAGCTCGCCCACAATTGCAACACCGTGGGGATGTCAAACCCAGCCAGGCAGAGCCCGGCATCCACACGGCTTCCTAACACGCCCCTGGGGTTGCTACCAACATCCCTGTTGTTCTTAGCAATCCCATCCATCATTTATCATCCCAGAGGCCCAAGGGCTGGGAGACAGGGCGTGACCGCGCGGGACGCGATTGCAGCGCGCCCCAAAAAGGGTCCTTGGGGTGCAGCCACCTCCCCCTTCCCAGAGCTGCAGGTGCTGCTCCAGCTTCCCAGGATCTCAGGACAGCAATCAGAGCACGCACAGCCCTTTCCATCATTTTATTCCACCACCATTTTATTCCACCATCATTTTATTCAATCATCATTTTATTCAACTTTCTCACTTAAACGAACTCCCGGTGCCGGGGATCCAGGGAGAGGAGGAGCAGGAAAACTCCTCCACTAAGTTTTTTTAGCAAAGCAACGAACTTGGACTCCCAAATCCAACCCCTTAAACCCACTCTTGGAACATCCTGGCCCCATGCACACCTCAGGGATGGAGCTCAGCATCCCACATCCCATCCTCCCCCCCCCTCCCCTCCATCTGCCTCTATAATCCCACAGGTGTTTTAAAATATATAAAAAAAAAAACAAACCAAAAACAAACAAGAAAAACAACACCCCCCACCTTTTTTCAACACGAGTGTTTTGTCTGAGGTTTCAAAACCATCCAAGTGTCATCACAGCCTCCACCCCGCTGGCTTGGACCCCTCACCTACATCCTGAAGGAAAGGCGCAGAGAGGCACAGAGCCCGTGCCAGCAACGCCTAAGCCAGGCAGGTATCTGTGTCTCACTGGAAATCCACCCAGCAGAGCCTCCCTCTTTTGAAACGGGATATTCTGGCGCTGGGAATGCCATCCCTGGGCTGCCAGGAGGGAGGCAGGAGCCCCGGGAAGGTCCCAGGTCCGGGACGGTTCGGGTTCTGAAGGGCAACGTTTTTGTCTCCAGATTAAAAAAAAAAAAAAAACCCTCTCAAAGAGCCACAGGCTGAGGTGATTTATGTTTATTTGGCTCAGTTAATGACCCGTGGCACGTCCTTCCCTGCGGCATTAGGGTGGATCAGACAGGCAGCATTTAAATTGCAGCCGTGCCCCGATATTTATTTTTTAATATATTTTTATGGTCGCCTTCCCCCAGTTATAGTGAGGCAGAAAAAAAAAAAAAAGCCAGGCTGTGCCAGGAGGCTGCAAGAGCTCCCTGATAATCCTAAAATCCGGGGTAAATCACTGGAGTTCAGGCCCTGGGAAGCTGGGAGGTTTTTCAAGAGCTCTGTTGGAGCTGTGACATCCCGATGTGTGACATCCTGATGTGTGACATCCCGATGTGTCCACCTGGTCCTGCTCCAACCTGAGCCTCCAGTGGGGTCCCAGGGGTGACAACAGGACCCCTCATGTCCTTGGGGACTCCTACAGTGAGTTTTCCCAGGAGTTCTGATGAATATTTTGGCATGTGGATGTGCATTGCTTCAGTGCCTATTTATGCAGCACCATCTCTTTGGTCAGTGCCTGCTGGGATGGGCTGTCCTGGCACGATTCTGGTGTTAAAAACACCCAATTTTGGTGCATTTCAGTCCCCAAACAGGTGGATCCATCAGCTGTGAGATCCAGATCCACTCAGGTTTAGCTTTACTGAGGTTCTGGATCAACCCTAAAGAGAAGTTCCCTGCAGAAGGAAAAGCACCTTTTCCACTCTTTTTCTGCCCAGATGTGAGTTTAGATGTAGTTTATCGAACTTTCAGGCACAGGCTGAGAGCAAACAAGTCAAATATCACCTGTAGTGGTGAAATTCCATTCACATAAATGTTAATAAATTAAAATAACGGGTTTGGGCTGTGGGTAAGGGGGATTGGCAGCCAGGGATGGGGGCATTCTGTGTATCCCACCCTGTGTTGCTTGATAGGTCCCCTCCTTGGGGACCTTGGGGCTGGATTGTGCATTGCTGGAGCCTGGGAGAGGAGGAGCAGGAGGCTCTGGAGAGTGGATTAACCTCCTGTTGTGGACATGCATGGAAAGCCAAGTGTCTGGGCTACGAGGATCCCGGTGGGAAGTTTGGCTGGAGACGTGGGGTACTCGTGATTTGGAGCAGGGAAATGATGGGAATCATTTCTGCCCCAGGCCTGGGATGGCCTGGCCCTTGTCTCCAGCTGTGCCTGGGGAACGAAACCAGCTCCAAGCACAAGCCCAGGGCCCTGAGTCATCCCAGGATCCGGGAACTGGGGCTGCGGGGAAGCACCGGAGCAGGAGGCTGAGGATGAGGTTTGGGGTTGGGAAAGCTGGGCTGGTTCCAGAGGGAAGGGGAGGTTTCTCTGGATTTGGGGAGTGATGGGATCCAACCTCCGTTGGGGTCTTGTCCCACCGTCGCCTGTTTAAGTCATTCCTTGCCTTGGGAATTTGCTGTTCAAACACTTTTTGGGGTAATGCAGCAGCCAGTAGAGACCCTTCCCCACCGTGCCCTTCCTCTCCCAGCCAGAGGTGACATTCCCACCTCACTGGGCTTTTCTTCCATGAGCTCCTTGTGCGTTTCTCTGTATTTTTCTCTTCCTCCTGAATCCTTTCCCAGTGGTGAGAACACGATCCAGTGGCATAGCAAGGTTGGCATAACGGGATGTGACACTTATCATAAAAAGAGGGATTTGCAGGGTGGGGGCTGACAGGCTCCTTGGGGCACAAAACCCCGGCTTGATGGTGATGGGAACAGCAAGAGTGGGCTGGAGCCGTGCCAGGAGGGAGAGGGTCAGCGCGGCGTGGGCGAGCAGGAGTGGTTTGGGAGCATCCCATGCCCCAAATCTGGCACCGGGCTCGGTGTGGAACCCAGCTGACATGCAAACGGGCAGCTGGGCTGGGAAATGCCAGAGCCTGGGAGTGCTGGGAGCTGCCCAGGCCCTGCCCTGCTCTCTCATGGCCTCCCTGCATGCCGGGATAATTGGAGGGAGAGTTTCTCTTGGAGCGGGTGTTTTCTCACATGCTCTTTGTTGGAAAGCAGGACGAGCCTGAATGTTCCTGGGAGCTGGGGTAGGAGCGGTGCTCACCGCTGCTGCTGGCTTTGGTGGAGAGGAGGAAACCCAAAATGTTCACCTTGCTCTGCAAGGACACGGTGGAACAGATCCATATCCACCTGCAATTAGCATCCTGTTCCTCTTTATTCCCTGTTCCAGCCTCCGCTCCGCTGGCGGGAGGCTGGATTGCCATCCCGGCAGCTCTGCCCTTCCCGGGATGCTCCCCTGCGCTCCCGAGAGCCAATTCCTACATCCTGACCTCATTAGAAAGATCACAGAGAGAGAGGAGAACAAATCTGGGCTCCCGGCTGCGCCGGCTTTGAAGCCGCTTGCCCCCGTCGAGCCGCGAGAGGCAGCGCAGGAGGAGCCCTGGTTGTTTGGGGATTAACTTCCCCGCTTGGATAATTGTTGGTTAATCGTTTCAGCGCGATGCCGGGGCCGGTACCTCGGTTGCTTCCCTGCGGGATGCAGCCCCCGCCCCCGGCTGTGCCCCCCTTCCCCCCGCGGTGTCCCCGATGTCCCCGGGGCCGGGTTGGGACGGGCTCCCGGCGAGGTGGCAGCAGCCCAGCCCCGCTCCGCTGCACTTCCCTGGGTCCCATCCGTCATCTGTTTGTCCTGGTGCCCTGCCAGCGATTGTGCCGATTCCCACACCCACTTTCCATAACCCTCCGTCCTCGCCCGGGCGAATCGCTGGCGAGCTCTCGCCACCCATCCCTTTCCCCTCCTCTCTCCGATGGGATCAGACACGTTCTGGAGAGGGGGAAGAGAGGAAAGAGGGGGAAAAGGACAACAACAACAACAACAAAAAAAGATCAAGAGGAAAACAAAATGTGACTCACTGCCTTTAATTTATTTGTATTTATTTATTTACTCCCCCCACCCTACGCTGCAGGAGGCAACGCCGAGTGCTGGCCATGATCTTCCAGGGAGCCTCGGTTGTTGTCTGAGGCATCAGGAATGGGGGGGGGAGAATAATTTTCTTCACTCTTTTGGCCAAGGAAAAGATCACAGAGAGGAGCTGCTGGCACAGAAACTGCGTGGCACAGATTTTTAGGGCTGCCCAGGTCTCTGCGTGAGCATCCCGTGCCCCGCCAGCGCTCGACACCACACGGCACAGACCGGAGGGTGGAAATATCTAATTCCACCTCCTACACTGTGTCCTCGGCAGGGGAAAGAGAGAAAGAGGAGATAAAAGGCTGGGAAGCTCAAATGGTGTCATTAGGAACTATTAATGCTCTCATAAAAGGGCATTAATAAACGCGGCAGCTCATCAGCGTCCATTAGCTCCGCTCGTGGCAGGGATCTGTGGGAGCTGCCGGAGTGTGATGCTCCCCTCGCCCTCATCCCGGTGTCAGCCTGCAGAGGGGTCATTCCTCCTGAAAACCATTCCCTCCACAAAAAAAAAAACGGGGAGGAAAAGCTCGCAGGAGCAAGCAGGGCTTCACACCTTCAATCCTTCCGTGCCCAGAGCTTGCTCCGTGCTCCCAGGGTAGATGTTTACTATGAAAGAAAAAAAAAAAAAGGTCGGGTTTGGAGTGCTCATCCCTACTTTCTCCCTCCCGCCCTCTTCCTGTTCTCGCCTCTTAAAAGGAGCTTTATCCTTTGACTCTCCCATCCCCGGGGCAAGGCAGAACCCACAGCATCTCGGGGCGAGCAGGCAACCCACATCAGCAGGCGGGAAAACAGGGAGGAGGCCCCGGCCTCTCCCGATAAGCCCATGGCAAAGCCAGGAATAGCAGCAAGGTCCCTGCACGGGAGCATTCCAAGCAGGAACAGAGAAACCCTCAGTCCCTGCCTTTGAAGAGCGGGGGCTGGCAGCCGGCCCGGCCTCGTGGAGAGCCGGGGATGTGCCAGGAACTTCCTGTGCCAGGCCAGGCTGGGCACATCTGGGGGGAAGCAGGCACAGCTGGAGGGGCTGGGCAGAGCAGATGTGCACATCTGGATGGAGCATCGCCTGGGCAGGCCCCTGTGGGTGGGCTGGTAATGCACAGCTGGATGAGTGCTGTGCACATCTGGATGGGGTGAGCCCACACATCTGGGTGGAGCAGACATCTGGACCAGGAGAGAGCAGCCAGCACAGCCCCCACGGCCTCATGTGTCCCTTCCAGCACCCTTGGGTGCTTCTCCCTCCCCCCACAGCCATCCCTCTGCCTTCCCCTGCCCTGGTGATCCAAGGCATCCCAACCTGCCCAAAGTCTTAGTCATCATCACCTCTCTGTCATCGGGATATTTTCGGCTCCGGGGCTGCCAAGGTGGCATTGGGGAGCCCATATCCGAGGATCTGAGCGGGCCCTTGGCTTCCCTGTGACCTGTGGGCAGCTGGCAGGAGGCTGCCACCAGCTGTGACTCAGTGCAGGGCAGGTTTCTTTGCAGGGAAAGGGAAGCTTTGATCCCGAGGAGCCGGGGCACCGACCATGTTCCCCACGTGCACTTTTTGCCGGTGGTTTTATCTGATGCATCTCCTTTTTTTTTTCGGGGTATAACAACTCCCAGGGCAGGTTAGGACGGAGGAGCCCTGGCAGCAGAGTGTGCGTGGGCAGGACTGGAATAACGGGTGCCGTAGGAAAGGATTTACGAGCGCTGGGGAGGGAGGTTGGGGCTGGCTGGGAACGGCGCAGCAGGTCAGGGGTGAGGTGGGTTGTGCAGGGCCAGGCTGCAGCCAGAGCTCCCGTTACTGCCCCTTTGCCATCAACCCCCATCCCACTGGGTGTCCCAGCAAAGCCTCGCTCCTCCAGGGAAGCATCCCAGGGTGGGGATGGAGAGCTGAGCCTGCTGGGCAGCGGGACCTGCTCTCCGAGCAGGAGTTTCGGTTGAGGGCAAAACCACCAGGATGGAGCAGAGCTTTGCCACGGGAATGCTGGTGTAAATCACCCCAGCCAGCCCCTTCCCACCCCTCTGGAACACAGCTGTGTCAAGCAGCACCAAGGCTTTTAACTGGGATATTGTGGCTTTCCTGCTGTACCACAGCCCGAATCACTGCTCTGGATCACCAGATCACTGATGGGCTCTGTTGGGGGTGACAGCACCACCTGTGTGCCAGGGCATTGTGGGTCAAGCCCCTAAATCCCAAATAGCTGAAGAAAACCCCTGCTGTGCCCCTTCACACCCACCCCAGCCCAGCATCTGTCCTGGAGGAGTTGATCCCTAATGATCTTTGCAAGGAAAACGCACAAAATGTTGGAAAAGGAATCCCTGGGGAGCAGTGGGTGCAGCAGGTGGGGCAGGAGGGGTCCATCCCCCCGAGGTTCCCAGTAGCACCTCACCCTCCTCTCCTTGTCCTTGCAGGGTGCGGATCTGAGGAATGGGAAGGTCAAAGGGCACGTGCTGTCAGGTGAGTGCAGACCCCAAATGAGGTCCCACCAGCTGGGGCGAGGTGGTGGCACACCAGGACACAAGGGAGGGACACAAGGGGCTCCTCAGGGCACAACTGGGCACTGTCTGAAATAGGAGTCACTTTTTCTCTTCTTTTTTTTTTTTTTTCTAGAGGCAAAAGTGGTTAAAAAAAACTCCCCAGCGGTTGGAATCGCTCCAAACCAGTGCAAAAAGAGGGGGGAAGGGGAGGGGAGGGATCCAATCCTAAAGAAAAACCCGAGATAAAAGCGGGTGAATCCCAACGACTCCTGTGGTGTTGCACGAACAAAGACTCCCAGTTCCAAAGGGGCCAGACGTGGCTCCGGGAGTTCATACCCCCAGGGGGAGCAGGGAAGGGGGCTGGGGGCTCCCCTGGAGCCCTGCAGGAGCTCTGGCCTCTTGTCCCTTGGTGTCACATCCCCCTATCCCTGATGGAGAGTGAGGGGTGGCTGCACTGTGCATCCAGGGGCTCTCCCCATGGACCACCAGCCCTCAGCAGCTGGAGATGATGCCCTGAGCCAGCTGCAGGCCCCACATCTGGCCAGCTGTGTGCTGCTCTCTCCCACTCAGTCTGTGTTGGCACAGACCCCCAAGGGGCAGCCAGGAGGGCAAGGGGGGCTGACCATGTCCTGGTGGGGTGCTGGGGGGCCCCTACCCAGGGGAGGCTGCCCCCAGCATGGGGAGGGGGCTCAGTGGGGTGGTGCAGGGATGGGAAAGGGGGTGGAGAAGAGGTTGGGGCACCTGGCATGGAGACAAGGAGCACCCCAGGGCTCTGGAGTTGAAAGAGGAGGTGGAAAAGGAGGAGGAGAGGGAAGCGGCTGGCGAAGCAGGAGGTTTTGGGGCAGGTTATTTCAGGAGAGGCAAAACAGGATCTGGCCCCTGGGCACTCGGGGAGGTGATGAGGGGGCGGGTTTGGGTGGGCACAGGGGCTGCTCTTACCTGTGAAACACCTGAGCTTCTACTGGCAAGGGACCAGGGTGCAGGACATTGGGTGGGAGAGCAATCCCAGGCTGGAGGGGGGTGGTGGGTGCCTGGTTATGTTGGGAAGCAGGTCCCACTGGGCTCAGGGGGATGCTCAGCCCTTACCTTTTGCACCCCCAGGGTACGTCCGGCCCTCGCCCCCTCCCCACAGCGGGTACCACCGCTACCAGTTCCGCCTGTACGAGCAGCCAGCGCACAAACACATCGCCCTGAGCCCCGAGGAGGACGCCTCGCTGGGTAAGGATCCACTGGGCCCATGATCCCAGTCCCCAGGGGCTTTCCCGGGGGTATGGATAGTGCCACGCGTTGAGCCACGCCAGAAGTGCCAGGCTGGGGATGCTCGCCTGGCACAAAGGGGCTTGGGATCCTTCCACGGGACGTGGATGGGGTGTTAAATCCTTGCAGGGCGGCAGGAACCCTTTGGAAAATGTCTGGTGGTGGGTTGGGTAGCGGGATAGGAAGCAGGGAGAGATCTGGGCTGTGCAATCCAGCCCTCGACCCGGAGCTGCGGGCGTTGCATCACCCCCACCTCGGATAAGGATCAGCCGTGGGGATGGTTTAGCAAGGGATTGCTCAAACGGGGCTGACACAACGCCCTGCCAACTCCCAGCTCCTCAATTCCCAACTCCCCTCTGCTGCCTCCTCCCAAAATCCTGCACGGGTGGGGATGGAGGCAGTAGCCCAGACCCCTCGGAACGCCATCCCTGCTGCCTCACCCTGGGGCACAGGATAACCCGCAGGACCCCCCGGGATGGGTGTTCCTTCCCTCCTCTCAGGAGCACGGTGCTCTGTGGCTCACGGGGCCTCAGCAAGGGAAATTTCAGAACTTTCCCAGCCGGGACCACAGGAGCACAGCCCAGCAGGCAGGTCAGGGTGCTGTGTCACTGCCTGACTCACCCCCTGCCTGTTAACCCTCACAGCACATCCAGGGGGGCGGGGGGAGCCAGCTCCGGGGGGCTCGGGGACCTGGAACAGCCCCCGACGCCCCTCGGAGCAGGAGCAGGGTGTGATGCTCCTGCAAAGCTCTCTGCGGGTTCTCTCTGCCCTTCGCTTTGTTTTCTGGTTCATTAGCTCCGTGTGTTAATGACACCATTGATGTCACCTCCCTCTCGCCCCTCCCCGGCCCCTCATGCCCGGTGTGGTCAGAGGAGGGGGCTCCCTGCTGTCCCTGCTGTCCCTGCTCTCCCTGCTGTCCCTGCATCCCCCTTGCAGCATCCTGGGGATGGGAAAGGACACTGACACACCCACCGAGGAGTTTTTTCCGGATAAATCCTCTTATTAGCAGGACATGTGGCTCCAACCCCCAAAATTCCAAGTGCCCAAAGAGTTCAGCCACCCTGTGGAAAATCCCCCACATCCCCCTGTTCCCGAGGAGGTGTGGGGAGACCGGGCACTCCCCACCCTGGGCCATCTCCATCTCATGCCTGAGTTTTCCAGCTCTTTCCAAGCTTCCTGGGAAAGACCCAGCGGATGTTCCGATCATCCCTTGTCAGGCAGCTGCAGGGGTCTGGCGGGGGCTGCTGTTTCAGGAGTGGGTTGAAGGTTATTTTTAACTGTTTTGCTGCTGCCCTGTCCAGTGGGTGCTGCTGGACTGAACCACTGGCAGCCCGTCATTTCTATTCCCAGGGAATGAGCCCTAAAAACAGCCAAAGGATGAGTTCTTGGTGTCTCAGGGGTTTTAAAGAAATCCATCCCCCAGGCAGTGGGATGAACACCAGTGGATCCATCCAGCCCCACGTGGCTGAGCCCTGTGGTGTGAAGGCAGAGCACAGGGCAGAGGAACAAATGCCTTTGGCAGTTTGTAGGAACAAGGAGGAGGTGACCCCAATCCCAGTGGATCATGGATAAGAAACCAGCCAGCTCCTCTATGGCTTTGCCTTGCTCCTCTCCTGTACAAACCAGGCAGGTTCTCCTGGTGATGCTGCTGCAGGCACAGTTTGCAGCAGAACTTCCCATCTTATTTGGCCTTAAACCAGCCCCTTTTTTTTTTGCTTTTATTTTTTTCCACATCTGGTGGCAGCGACATCTCCCTCTCACCAAGGGTGGGGGCAACCCTGGGCAGGGAGATGTCCTAAGCAGAGCTCCTGGTGGTGCAGGGAACGGTGCTGGACCCTCTCAACCTGCAGATACATCCCTGTCCCACACATCCATCCCTCTGGCAGCTCGTCCCCTGGCAGAGCTGAGCCCTCCAGAGCATCTCTCACACCACTCAGCTCCCAGAAAAACTCCCTCCTGGCACGGGGTGTGTTTTTTGGAGGCCAAGGCAGGAAAGGTCCCGGGCCAAGCATGGCCGAGGCGGGGGAGGTGACATGTGCCAGGCGGGATGGCAGGAGCTCGGCCGGAGCCTCCAGAAGAGGGCACTAAACCAGGACCTGCCCGCTGTCGCCTGTCCCTGCTCCTGGAAAAGATCCCTGAGAATTTAAAAGGCGAGGGGCGACGGCAAGCGTGGAAAATAAATCCGTGCTTCTCCTCCCCACTGCCCGGCTTTGCCACACCAGCAGCTCACAGGGAGCCAGGGCAGTTCCACGGTGGCTCTGGTGCCCACCCTGCCGTGGGGATGTCCCTGATGGGGTGGCACCAGTGGGCACAAGTCGGGTGCTGTGCCCAAGGGCACCCGGGCCAGCAGTGGTGGAGCTGGAAGGGCTGCAGCACCCGCTCACATCCCTCCTGTGATGGGGAAATCGGTTGTTTACGGCTGAGGAGTTTCTCCAGGGTGGCTCTTGAGCAAAAAACTTGTTTCATCAGGAAAAAGAAAACCACCCTGATCCTTCTCTCCGTGAGCGTTTCTGATCGACGCCGGCACCAGCCGGCTCTGAGTGACCTTGGGCAAATAACTCTCTCAGAGCCTCAGTTTCTCCCCTGGAGTCTGATTCACTCCACTTTTTTGGCCACTGAACTGTCCCCAAGCACCAGCTCTGTCCCCGCTGGGGGGATGTTTGGGGTGTCCCTGCCACTGTTCCTCCCTCTCTCCCCACTTCCCTCCCAGCCAGGAGTGTCACAGGCCGCGGTTGTATTTTTGGGGAGATGCAAGATAAGAGTTTGTGGTGTGTGAAATGTCAGAGCCACCCATGGCATCCCCGAGGTGGTGGCGCTGCCGTGAGCTCTCGATCCGGCGGCAGGAGCCGCGCTGAGCCACGGGAAAATCCCTCAGACGGGGAAATTCGGGCACCCCCAGCAGAGCCCGGCTGTGATGTGGGGGAATTAAAGTCCCTTCACTGCTTTCACTGAGGGCAGCTTTAATTAGCACAAAACCTGGAGGCTTAATTGCACCTGCTGGTACCCGAGCACCTCCCTCTGCTCCCACCCTGTCCTGGTGCCGGTTGCCCACCAGCTCTGGAGAGCATGGAGAGGTGCTCCAGCATCCCCAAACCTCCTCCTGCCCTGGAAAGATATTTTACAACAGGGAATGGACTTTATCCTCATGGAAATTTTCCCTCAGGGAAGCAAAGAGCCCCCTTTGGGGACGAGGCACCGAGATGAGCCCAGCCAGACACTCTCCCTGTGGCTCCTCCATCCCTTCTCCAGCTCTGGCTCGGGATCGAGGCCGTGGCATTGACTCATGAGCCGACCTTGTGCGCCTCCAATCCCATCCACCCAGCTGGAAAATCGGGTTGGACTGGGCCCTGACGGGGAGGGAAAGGCTGCAGCCCGGATGGGAGGCAGTGAAGGGCTGCGGGGGGAGCTCCCAGTCCCGGCCAGAGCCCCGGGGTGTCACTTAATGGTGACCAGAGCGACCGCAGGCCTCCCGCCCACCTCCCTGGGACATCATCAATCTTGGCAGAGAAGCATCAGGGCTCCCATCAGGAGAACGTTCCCGCTGATGAGGCTGATAAATTACAGCCGGGGGAGGAGGGGACAGGAGTTTGGGGGGGGGCCAGGGGGCTGCGAAAGCTGCGGGGTCAGAGGGATCCCGAGCTCCCCAAGCCCCGAGGGTGCCTCGTGCCTCAGTTTCCCCAGCTGGCACTCTGGGATCAGGCGGCCAGGCACGTGTGGGTGTCAGCGGGCACTCCTCTTCCTCAGATAAGGGCAGAGTGTGATGATATAATTCTTGGGAAACGAGCTTGAAAACGGACCAAGCCGCGGATGAAACGCCCTATTGTTGTGGCAGGGAGAGGGGACAGTGGCACCACGACCTCGGCTCCCTGGCTGCCACCACCCTCTATCCCGCTCCATTCCCAGCTTCATGATCCCGGTGACTCACAGTCCCCGGCCCTGGGAGCCAGCTGGTGTGATTTGGGATGGCTGGCACAGGGATGTCACCCTGGTGGTCACGCCAGGATGGGGCACCCGCTTCAGGGATACACCCAAAGGGGTTGGATTTGGAGTGCGGGGGCATCCAGACCCCCAGACCCGGTATCCTCCCGGTGCATCATCCCCTTTGCTGCCCCGGGGCTTTCCCTACCCCGGAGGGCCGGGCACAGCCAGTGCCATGGCAGGCAGGAAAGTAGGTCAGGAAAAACCCCGGCCCCACGCGCGGGGCGAGAGCCGGGGCCGGCGCCTGCAGCCCCGCGGCGGCTCTGCCTCCTCCGGCTCCTTTCATCCCGCGCCTCTCCCGGGGCTCCCCGAACATCAGTGACAGCTCCAGCCCCCCCGGGGAGTCGGGGGGTGCCACGTCTCGCTCTCACCCTGGTCCCAGGGGGCACGGGCTGCTCTCCCCCGAGGTTTTCCAAGCGCCTTTGAAAGCTGCCGGATGAAAGGCGCCCGGCAAAGGCTGCGGGCGCAGCGGGAGCGTCCCCCCCAGAGACCCCTTTCCCTGGTGCCACACTCGCTGGGACCCCCGGCGCTGAGCGGGGGGTGGATTGAGACCCTGAAGTGAGCATCTTCCCCTCCTGCCAGGGGTGGAATTTGGGGATGGAGGTGTTTGTGGCTGCGTGTCCCGGCTGGGGGTGACACCGGTGCGGGACGTCAGGACTGTCCTTGCTCTCGGCTTGGTTTGGGCCCTCCGAGGGTGGCAGTGATGATGTGGAGACTCCAGCAGCAGCCTGATGCATTCCAGCACCTCTCCCAGCTGGAGTGTGGGATGCAGGGTCTCTCCTGAGCATCCTGTGACTTTCTTCCTGGGTACTGGAGCATCCCAGCCACAGCCTGCTGCAGCTCCAGGAGGTTGCAGGGTGCAGTGCCATCACCAGGAGCATCTCCAGAGCTTCTTGGAGCTCAGAACCTGAGATGGGGAGCAGGTGGGAGCTCCACCAGCACCCTGAGCCACCACCACCCCCCCATGCAGGTGATGCAGCAGCTCAGGTTTTGCTCAGCACTTTTGCAAGAGCAAAGAGGACACTTTGCTCCAGTTGGGGCTGAGATGTGATGGCAGATAAAGGGCTGCCAGGCTGTGGTGTGACATTAAAGAGCAGCCAGGAAGAGGAGAGGACAGCTTTCAGATAAACAATGGGCCCCTTTCCCCACCCTGTGACACCATTGCAGTGTCCCATCCAGTGTCCCACAAGGAGGGGCAGTGGTGACAGTGTGAGCTGTTCGAGTCCCTGGGAAAGCCCCTCTGGTCAGGAGCAGGATGCTCTGGCAGCCACCAGCCAGACCCACGCTGGGTGTCAAACCCTGGCAGGGTGCAGGGGGATTTCTGTACCCCACAGGGTACAAGGGAATCCCTCCTGCCCCGGGGAGGGTTTCCCTGCTACCTCCCTGGGAAACACCACAGCTGGATCCAGCCATGGGCTGCCCCCAGAGCTCCAGCAGCCTCAGGTCAGGGCAGAGGAGGAGGATCAGGGATGAAGAACCTGCAGTTTGTGGAGCAGCAGATCAGTGCCTGTGAGCGAGGGGGACGGGGAACCTCCTGCATCACCCCCATGCGCTCTCAGGGGATTTCCAGCCCAGCCACCCCTGGGATGGGCTCGTAGGAAACCACAGAAAGGTCTGCTCCAAAGGCCAGGGAGGCAGGAGAGGAACCAGCCCCCTGAGCTCCCTGCTGTCCCCGGTGCCTCCTGGGGGTGCAGGATGTGGTGTGGGCAGAGCAGCAGCCGCACAGGGTGTTAAACCCCAGCCTGGAGCTGGCTCTGGAGCATCCCCATCCTCCAGCCCTGCTCACCCCCTTTCCCTCTCTCCCCAGGTTCCTGGGACCTGAAGGGCTTCGTGGAGGACTTTGGGCTGGGTCACCCTCTGGCCAAGACCCAGTTCCTCACCAAATACTACGAGGATTAGCTCCGGCCGGCGCGTCCCTCCCCTGCACGCCCTCACACCGCAGAGCCACCTCCGCCCGGAGCTGAGGGGACCCCAGGACCCACCAAGGATGCACCCACCCTGCTCCCCACCCAGACCCACAGCACCAACCCCATCCCCTCCACTCCCAAACCCGAGTTCTCTTTCCCACCCTGAGCGGTGTCCCAGCTCACCCTGGCTATCCCTGGAAGGATGGCATCACCTCTTCTCCTCCCCTCATCCCGTTTTCCAGACCTTACCCCCAGCATGTCCCACCTGCCCTTTGGGGACCTTGAGTTTGAATGCTTGCAGTTTCCCGAATAAAATATGGATGGAGCACACGGGGGATTCACAGGCTCCTTGCTGGCAGCAAGCACTGGACGGATCGGGTTGTTCTGGTGTCTGCAGCCACTGCCAGAGGTGAGACACCCTGTGAGTGATGGGGGCAGGGGACTGCCATCAAAACACTCATGCAGGTGATCCCAGGCATTCCCAGCGTCACCCAGGAGTGGGAGTGGGATGGTGGTGCCCAGCCAGGGGGTCCCCCAGTGGCACCACACAGTGTGGGAACCAGGCACTGCCCCGGCCTGACTCCGTCCCTGCCCTGCCTTTGCCCTCAGCCCGCTCCTCTTGGAAAGCAAAACCCAAATTAAAGGCATAAATCAGCAGAGCTCTGCCTACTGGCCACTTAGCTGGACCTCCCCTTTAATTAGCTCCTTAATTAGGCTTTCATCTAAGACTCAGTTTTCTCTGAGGCTCCAATTCACCCGCCTGCAAGTCCTCCTTGAAGCATGTCCCAGTGTCTCTGCTGTGACAGAGCTGACTGTCCTGCCCATGGCCAGGAATAATATTCCACTTGGAAGAACCGTGGGGAGCAAGACCCCGGGACAAGGGGACATTTTGCAGGCAGGGAAAACTGAGGCATGAGGGAATGACTCTCAGGGAGGTCGGGGATCCCTCCGAGGGGGCGGCGATGCCGTTGTTGCTGCATCAGTCCCTGGGTTTATCCCAGGGCAAGCTGTTCCTGAAAAATACATCCTGCTGGTCACCTTCCCTGGCTCCCCAGCAGTGAGAGTGGATTTCACTCCTTCTTGGGGGGGTTAAATGTGGCTGGGACTTCCCCTCCAGCAGGATACAGCTGTTTGCCTCCCCAGGGGCTGGATCAGGACGGCCCCACATTCCCGGGAAAGATCGGGGTGATGGGTACATCCAAGAGAGATGCAGGAGCAGGGGCCCAGCTCGCCCTGTGGGCACACACTGGGTGAAGCTGCAGGACCCGGGGGGAAGGCAAGCAACAAAAAAAGGAAGCTGGGTAACACCACAAGCCAGGGAAAAAAACAGCAAGCCCGCGGCCGCCGGCGCTAAGATTAGCAGGGAGGAAGTGACACGGTGCCGTGTCATGGAAGTCTGCTAAAGTTGGATTACTCCCGCTCTTTCCCTCTCCTTGCCCTCACAGGAGGGTGTAATTGGCCTGTCTGGTGAGAGGGACTGGTGTAAATGAGAGGTCACGCTCTGTTGACATCCTGCAGCCAAACTCCCGGCAGCCTTTCCTCCCCGCCTGTAATTCCGCGTGGCCAGGGGGGTTATTTTTGGGGGAACGGGAGGGAAAAGCTGATGGGATGTTTATCCTTCTAGGAAATTAGCACTGTTGCTCCTGGGTTTAGTTGGAGGTGAGGGGATGAGCCAGGATTGGGATGGCTGGGTGCCAGAGCCCGGACTGATCCACTGCCCTGTGTGACCCTGATGGGAATGGGAATGGGTTGGGGAACAGGGGTGGGAATGAGGATGGGGATGGAGAATGGAAATGGGAATGGGGATGGAGATGGAGATGGAGAATGGGAATGGGGATGGAGATGGAGATGGAGATGGAGATGGAGATGGAGATGGAGATGG
>NW_020885056.1:165632-173937 GCF_003945725.1 Corapipo altera
AGATGGAGATGGAGATGGAGATGGAGATGGAGATGGAGATGGAGATGAGATGGGTGGAGGTGGGATGAAGAACAGGAATGGGAATAAGGATGAGGATGGAGAATGGGGAGGAGGATGGAGATGGAGAGGGGAATGGGAATGAGATGAGGATGGGGATGGAGAGCAGGGATAGGGATAAGGATGGAGATGGGGATGGGGGTGAAGATGGGGATGGAAAAACACAAATGGGGATGAGGATGGGGATGAGGAATGGAAATGGAGATGGGGATGGGATGAGGATGCAATTGGGATGAGGATGGAGATGGAATGGGGATGGAGAGGGATATGATGGAGATGGAGAGGGAGACAGGACAGGGGTGGAGACGGAAGTAGGGACAGGGATGGGGAAGGTGTGGATCAGGAATCTGCCCAGGTGGCTGCAGTGTCTCTGTGGTGGGACAATTCCTGCTGGGACACAGGATGAGGTGCCAGTGGCCTTGTGTCAGACACCAGGGCCCACACAGGGCTGCAAACACCGAGTGTGGCAGGAGCTCCAGCCAGCCCCGAGCCACAGCCCCTCACCGGGATGCACGCGGGGCCCTCACGGCGTGGAAAATATTAATTGTGGTTTTCTGGTTCGCTTTTTGGTAATTTAGAAAGAACGAAAGGGAAAAAAAAATTAAAGCAAAAAGGAGGAAGCCACGTACAGTCACTTGGTGCTGGTCCCACCCCCTTTCTCTCTCCTTCCATTCGCTCACCGTCGATTGCGAGAGAGAGAAAAGAGAAGCTGAGCCTCTCGCTGCCTAAATGTAGAAAGTTTTGCTTCTAAATCAGTTTGTGATGGAAAGGAAACACGTCACGTCCCTGGGGAAGTGGCTGGTTTTGAGCAGCCACAACCCCAGCGCTGCAATGGAACAGCCCAGCACTGAAATAGCTCCGCGCTCTGTTATTGTCACCCGGAGAAGTTTTTTTTCTCTGTCTACGTGTGTCATTTTTAGCCTCCAGAGGAAGTTTTATTTGTATTTGTTACCTCGAATTTCCACTGCCGTGGCTTTTTTTTTTTTTTTTTTGACTTTTTCGTGTGAAGGAGCTGGGAGAAAACACGGCGGGGTGAGCTCAGGTGTGCTCGGGGTCAGCGGAACCCGCGGCGCTGCCGGCGTATCCCGGGAATTCCGGCATGGATTCACCAGCCTTGCAGAGCCCAACGGGATTCAAAGGCCACAGGCCCGTGGAAACACACAGCCCCAGGGATTCTGTGAGCTGAGCTGAGCCCTGTGTGGTTGTGGGGTGGACACAGCCACCCTTTGCTCCCCCAGGGTGATGTTGTGAGGTGGGTGTGGGAGCTTCCAGCCCTTTCCCAAAGCAAACCCACCCACTCCATGGGATCACTGAGGAAGAGGAGGACCCGGAGGTTGAAAAATTAACGGTGAACTCGTGAAAATTGAATGTTCCTGGTGAGCTGTGGCAGCGCCCAGCAGAGCACACAGGGGGGATATTTCTTCCCAAAACTGGGCTGGAGGCCAGAAAAAGCTTGTGCTAAACACAATCCCTAAATCAGCAGGGTAACAATTACCTATTTTTAATAATCACTGAAACAATTACTCTGCTGAGAGAAAGTCTCAGCCCCTGGCTCGAGGGGAGGCAGCCCTGGGTCTCATCCCCCGTTGGAGAGCAGGAGGCATCTCCCCTCTGGGGGGAAAATGCAGATTTGGGAGTGGGGGGTGTTAAGGAGCAGGGTCTGGGGGACACCCCTTGCACCCCCAGTGATTCAGTGCCATGTGGGGATGACACAGGGACGATCCAGCTCCGAGGAGCTCAGCAGTGCCAGGCAGCAGCTCCCCCTCACACGGGGACTTGCTCAAGAAGGGATTAGCAGGATCAGCTGATGATGATCTAAGCGCATAACTATATCAACCCGTGAATTAATTAATGATATCTCGCACCTCAGAGTGGCTCTATCAGCAGATCTCTGCACTCCTCAAAGCATCCACTGAATTAAGCCCTGCTGCACCCCCCAGGAAATAGGTCAGGATGGATAATCCCCATGTGCCGGTGGGGACGCGGCGGCACAAGGCGGGGGATAAACAAGGCTGCCCGTTTGGGGAGCCAACGTGGGAGATTTTCCAGCACCAGCATCCCCGTGGGGTGCAAAGGGACCCTGCCCTCCGTGTGTCAGCCATGGGGTGGGTGACTTTGGGACGCTCCAGTTCCCAGTGCTTTGCTCCCATCCCTCATCCCCGTGCCATGGACACGCAGAGCCCCCAGCGCGGGGGTCCCCGGTGCCATGGGTGGGCTAGTGGTGGTGGTGGGTGCCCACACTGGCAGCCACGGGATGCAGCAGCTGCCTCCCTACTGATCCATGGATGGGCAGCCAGGCGGGCCCTGGGAGAGGCTCCTGGGCTGGGGCAGGAATTTAGGGCTCCTGAAGTAATAGGGAAGGCGGACGAGGTGAGGATGTGTCCCCACCTCTGTGTCCGTGCCAGCACCCAGAGGGGACCAGCGGGCAGCCAGGGGCACGTGGGCCGGTCCTGGAGTGATGCCTTCATTAATTAGTGGTAATAAATTATTATTGGGCCTCCAAAATGCTGTATAATATCAGAGGAGCTTTGTGGGGCTGTCTGGGGGCCCTGCCAAAGCTTTCTTGGCTTGGGGGTCCTGGCCCCCCATCCCGCTCACGGGGGCTGGACCATTCAGCCAGGCTCTTGCAGCATCCTGGGATGCAAATTCCAAGTGTTCCTGAGGGAAAGCAGCTGCCTGGCTGTACCCAGAGACCTGCCAGACATCCCGGGACGAGCATTCAAGGGATGCTCAGCAGGGAGAAACTCTGCCCAGGTTTTGTTTCCTCTTTCAGCTGCTCCCCGAGTCGGTTTGGGCTGGGTTTGTCCACAGCCAGTGGGAAGCTCCCAGCCTCTCCCACTCTGCCGGGAGCACGAGCACCTTCAGATGTGGTTTTGCCCCAAAACAGCCCTCGGTAGAACAGAAGAACAGGGAGTTTTTGATACGGTGGTCCCAGCCCACCAGCTTTGCTCCTGCCCAGAAGCTGCCGTGCCTGCGCTGCCCTGTTTATTTTTATCCCAGCTCCTGCAGGATGAGGCGGATGCCTCCCGGGGGTTTGCATCCCGAGGCGTGGTGGAAGGTGCTGGATGGCTCTGCCAGCCACCCCTGCAGCCACCAGGGCTGAGGACGGATGGACTCACGGACTCGGCCCAGCTTGTCCTCACTTGTCAGCAGCTCTCGCTGCCGTTCCCTGCCCGCAGCCCCGCGGGTCCTCAGCCAACCTCACATTTCCTCATTGCTAGGAAGTGGCTAATTCCCCCCGGGCCGGTTTCAATGGCTCACAGATCCCTCGCTTTTTGGCCTCCCACCAGTTTCTGCGGCGGTTGAAGCGCAGCCCTCGGGAGCAGCGCGTTCCCAGGCACGCAGCCTCTGGATTTCACCGGCTGGGAGGGCGTCCGTCCCTCACACGGGGTCATGGCACGGATACCCCAACACTGGATTCACCCCTGCTCCAGCTCTGCGGCCTCTGAGCTGTGCTCACACAAAACTGAGCTGTGCTCACACAAAACTGAGCCCTCTTCCCGTGGGATGCAGCGGATCCGGGGAGTTCCGCCCTCCTTTGCTCCCCTCCTCCGTCAGGGAACGTCTCCGGAGTGGGGTGATCATGGCACAGCTCTCAGGGCTGACACGCAAGAGTCCGTTTCCTCTTCTCTTTCTTGGTTTCACATTAAAAAAAGCCTTTGTGGCACCTCTCTGCAAACCCCTCGCTGGGGTCACTCGGGGCCACCAAGCTGAGGTTCCTGCTGGTCCCATAAAACCATCCCTGGTTTCTCAGCCTGCTCCATCATCAATCCCTGGCTGGAACCCCATCATTCCCAGTGGCGCTGTTCCCTCGGGACCACTTTCACTCCTGGACCTACTATTTAGTTTTCCTGCTAATCACACTGTCTCCTTATCTCCGGGTCACACTGCGCCAGCCACCACTGCTATTGTTCCCCGGCTGGATAATAACAGGAAAGACCTTTGGGCTTGGAAAAAGAGACCTGTCTCGGACTTGGATGACCCAGAGGTTCCCAGCTTGCCGGTGAATACAGCAACGTGCCCCTTGCTGCCACAGCCTGGAGTCACCCCCTGACCCCAGGCCCTGGGAGCAGCAGGAATCTGTGGGATGCTCTTTGGGGTGATGCCGGGAAAGGGATGGCAGAGGTGTGGGGACTGTGGGGTGCACGCAAAGCTTCCCCTTGCAGCACTCTGGGTGCTCCTGCAAGTGTTCCCCAGGCCTCCAGCCATCTCCTAGTGCTGTCCCCTTCAGGGACCGATCCTGCACCCATTTTCCTGGGATGGGTTTGCAGCTGCCCTCTGCTCCAAAGGGCTTTTCCTGCCCATCCCCAGCTTTTCACCCTGCTGCTGCGCAGGGTGAGGGCAGGGTTGATCCCTCTCTTGCCACGGGGGAAACTGAGGCAGGAAAGGGCTTCCCACAGCCACCCACGGTGCTCCTTTGGTTTCCCCCACCAGCCTCCCTGGGGTTTGGCTTGTGGGGATCCATCCTTTGGGATCGACCCAGGGACACCCCAGGGCAGCAAGTTCTGCCTGTGGGTCCCTCCACCCCCTGCAGGAGGAGGGACATGCACGTCTCTTTTTCCAGGAGGGACAGGAGGGACATGCACACCTCCTTTTCCAGGAGGGACAGGAGGGACATGCACGCCTCCTTTTCCAGGAGGGACACGCACGTCTCCTTTTCCATGCATATTTCAGTGCGAGCGTTTCTGAATATTTCCGGAGGAGGAGGGTGTGGAGTTTTCACAGGCAAATCAGGAAAACCCAGGTGAGGAGGGAGCCGGCGCTGGGGAAGGACGCAGCCCGTGCCGGGAGGGTGTTGGTCCAGGATCAGGAAGGCTGCTGCAGTTTCTCCTGGCTGGAGTTCTCTCAGGCAGATTTTGGCCCGAAATGAGGATTTCCCACGCCCAACAGCAGCGGGAGAAAGTTTCTCCTCCTCCAGAAATTACGGATTACCCTGAGCCCCATTCCCGCCGGTGCTGAGCATCTCTCACACCCAGGCCACGAGAGGCCCAGAGAATAAATTGCTGCAGGCGCAGCCACATCTGGGCAGCTGTTGTTTGCCAGAGGGAACTGACACCCCCCATCCCCCAGACTGCCGCATCCCACCTCAGCACTCGCAAACAAAACACTCCCAGCCCTGAGAAACCACGGCGGCTTCATCAGATACCCCTGAGACACCCACCCGTGGTTTGGGTGGCTCGGGGTGTATTTTTTCCCTTCTTCGAGCTGCTCCAGAAGGGTTTGTGCCGTCGACCATCCAGGCGGCCGCCCACACGTATGGCCCTGGCACAATCGTCCCCGGGGGTGGGAGGCAGGTGACCTTTCAGGTCCCCACCAGCCACACTCTGTTTACGACTCTGTGACCTTACCAGCCCCAGATCCACATCTACAGCGAATCCAAGGGCCTGGGGAGGAAAGTCTCCGTGGCCTGGTAAATTTGTGCCTCAGGCTTCGCGTCTGAGCATCCTTTGTAATCCAGGATGAGGTGACAATGATGGTCGTCATTATCATCATCATCATCATCATCATCATCACCGGTGATCCACCTCTCTCTTTGTGGAGCGGAGACACCACCAGTGAGTCCTAAAAGCCTGAAACCCACAGCAGAGCTTTCCAGAGACACTGAAAGAGACGGTGATGAGCACCCCGTGATGACCCTCACCCTCCAAGGCTCTGTCCAAGCTCAGCTCCCATCTCAAGCCCACCAGCAAGGTTTAGAGGACCAGCAACCCCATCTGCCTCACCACGAGGCACAAAACCCAGGCTAACGCTCCCCTCCCTGTAAGTGCATTTCCCCCGCCGTTAACTAGGTGAAAAACCCTGAGGAGTTCCCCTTTTCGAAGCCCCGGTGGTCTCTGGAGGGCTCAGGGCACATGAATCAGGGCCCGGTCACAAGACTGAGAGCGGTGAGAAGTCACCCGTCAGCTGACAGCACCCGCAGGGACACAGTGGCAGCTCCACGGGGCACCAGCAGGGTGTTGGCACAGGGAAGGGCACAGGGCTACTCTGAGCATCCCACAGCCCCAAAGGCAGGACTGGGGTGGGAGCAGTGGGAGCTGGGGGCTCTCAGTTCCTCGCTGAGGGGAAGCTGCCAAAACTTGGGTGGGTGTCACAGGGATTGAACGAGGTGGGACAGCACTAAACAGTGTCAGGGCTTGTCACAACCCCTGCACAGGCTGTGGGGGAGAGCTGAGGTGAGGGGGCACAGGGGCAATGTGTGGTGTGGGAGACTTGGAATTGGCACTGAGGAGGGGATGGCAGCATTTCATAGAGCCCTGGAATGCTTTGGGTGGGAAGGGAGCTTAAAACTCATCCAGTTCCACCCCCTGCCATGGGCAGGGACACCTTCCACTAGCCCAGGTTGCTCCAAGCCCCGTCCAACCTGGCCTTGGACACTTCCAGGGATCCAGGGGCAGCCACAGCTTCTCTGGGCAACCTGTGCCAGGGCCTCCCCACCCTCACAGCCAAGGATTCCCAGTATCCCATCTAACCCTCACTCTAGCAGTGGGAAGCCATCCTCTGTGTCCTGTCCCTCCATCCCTTGTCCCCAGTTCCTCTCCAGCTCTCCTGGAGCCCCTTTAGGCTCTGCAAGGGGCTCTCAGGTCTCCCTGGATCCTTCCCTTCTCCAGGTGAACCCCCCCAGCTCTCCCAGCCTGGCTCCAGAGCAGAGGGGCTCCAGCCCTCAGAGCATCTCCATGGCCTCCTCTGGACTCATTCCAGCCATTCCACGTCCTCCTGATGTTGGACCCCAGAGCTGGAGGCAGCTCTACAGGTGGGGTCCCACCTGAGTGGAGCAGAAGAGGAGATCCACATGCATGAAACCCCGTGGAATCACAGATGCCAGCAATGACAGCCACTCAAACAGCCGGATGGGGATGGGGCTCACGCGAGGCAGGTGTGTGGGATGATGAAAATAAGTGAAACCTCTCAGCTGCAGACTCCATCCAGCCCGAGCTGTAATTTAAAACCATCCAGAGCATCCCAGGTGAGTCTCTCTCTTTTCTCTCCCCTTCCTTTGGGTAAAGAACTCTGCTCGGGATGCTCAGACCCATTAAGCTGAGCTGTAAGTAAGCCAGTCCAACCCCCATGCGGCCGTTTTCGTGCCAGTCTAAGGCTGCCTTGGTTTATTTTGGCTTGGGGCCGTTCCCCATCAATTGGCATCAAACCACTGTTAGTAACTGAGCTCTCCCGCTCTCCCCGGCCGGGTTTAACGGCGGGACCTCGTGACTCGGGAGCTTTAAACCCAGCTTAAACCCTGCCGTGAGGGTGTGGGGTGTTATTGCTGCACCCACAGCCCCAGCCACCCCGATTTAGCAGGGAACAGTTGCATTCCCAGCGGGAAGGAAGTGCCACTCGTCTCGGGAGGGGGGGACAGATGTGACTTCACGCTGCCGTGGCACTGTCACCCGTGGGGGGCAGACGCCCACCCGGGTCGGGGTGAGCCAAGTGTGGGGCTGGCACTCGTGGGGATGTTGGGTTTTCCAGCGCAGGGCGAGAAGCCGGGCCAGTCCCCTGCTTGCTCCGGAGCAGGAATTCCCCACGGGACCCTCGCCCGTGGGTGCCGAGCAAACCCACACCCCTCCACTACAAATCTGGAGGAACGGGGTGGTGATGGTGGTGCCTGACACCCCTGACGGTCGAGGAGGGGTGGTTCTGTTATTTTTTTATTTTTTTGGGTGGGGGTGTCTCCGCTCTGACCCTCGTGGGGCTGCGCGGCCGCGGGAGCCGGACCCGCAGCATCCCCAGCGCGGCGGATGCGGGCGCGCTCCCGCCGCGGGAACGCGGTGATGGAGAAAAGCGCTGGGCGCACTTCGGGGAGCGAGAGGGGGGTCGGCGGGATCCCCTCCTCACCCCCGCGGGCCGCGGCGGTGCCGCTCAGGGTGGGTGCGGGCGGCGCATCCCCCTCCGCGCCCCGCACCCGCCCCGCACCTCGGCAGCGCCGGGGGCGCCGGAACCGGCGGCCAAAGAAGGGAGCGGAGGCGGGGCCGGATCCAGGCCTTGTATGGCGCTTCCCCTCGGCCGCCCGCCCGCCGCCGCCCCGCTCTCCCCCCTCCCCGGTCCCCCCCCGCCCGCCGCCGCCGCCGCCGCCGCGCTCCCCCCGGGCCGCGCCGGGCCACGGGCGGGGCGGGTGATGGGGAGGGTGGGGGGGCTTGAGGCTATAGGGGGCAAGTGTGGGGGAGAGTGACAAAGAGGGGGTGTAAAAGAAGGAGAGTGCCCTGCAAAGGATGGGGGTGATAAGGGTGCAAGGCTCCGGGGGGGGGGGGGGGGG
>NW_020885056.1:178937-233725 GCF_003945725.1 Corapipo altera
GTGCCCTTGGCCTCGCATCCCGCTTTGCCCCGCTCGTGCCGCCGCCCTGACCCCGCTGCCACCAATTTTTTTTCCGGCGGCTTCCGCGGCTCTCGGATCACGGTTGGGCCAAAGAGGATCGCGCCGCTTCAGCCGGTAATGCCCCCGTGCCCCTTCGCCCACCAAATCGCCCCCGGGGCGGCGCCCAGAGGGGATTTCATTCCCGGCCTGGAATCGCTGGGGATAAAAATAACCCCGCTGGGTTTCGGCGCTGGCACGAGGAACGAGTGGGAGAAGGAGCTCGGGAGGCGCTTTGGATGTTTGGGATGGTGGCGCGCGCGCGGTGGTTGAATCCGTCCCCGGGGATCCAACCGGGGGGCTCCTGGGGCTGGGATTGTGCTGGAGGATCCCAGAGTGAGGGTCTGGGGGGTCCCTTGGTGTGTGTGGGTCCAGCTCTGCTGGGACGGGGAGCGGTCGAGCACCCCACAAGTGTCCCCTTTGCCAAGGCCTTGCTGGCAGTGCTGGGGGTTGGTGTTGGCCCTGTGGTCTTTCCCGGTGTTCCCGAGGCACGGAGGCGTTGGAATTGTTGTCAGATTTCCCGCAGATCTGCAGTTGGGCCCGGAGGAGCTGCTGCTCCAGCTCTGCCCATCCCAGGGGGTTGCTGAGCCCCCTGGGCTTGGAGGGGCTTTAATTTAGGGAGAATCTGAGGGCTGATGGTGGCTCGGGGCCCACCTGGCCCAGCCAGGATGGCATCTCATGGCACTGGGGACTTGGCTTTGGAGCCCACGGGCGCTGTGTCGGGTGTGCTCTGGTGCCTCTGAGTGGATTCCCATGTGGCTGAGTGTCTGGTGACCATGTGAGGCTGGACTGGGACGAGCTGGGATCGTCCTCCTCTCTGGGAGGTCCTGCAGCCCCCAGGGGCTGTGTGTTGGTTTTGGAGCCACCAGTCCCCGCGGTGTCCCCGTGTGTGGCTCGGACGAGCCGAGGTGGATGGTAGGAACCAGCGCCGCCGTGGCCCCCAGCGTCACCCGAGGGAGCTGTGGCAGTGTTGTTGTTGGTGGCTGTGCCCATTTCCACCGGTGGCTCACGCTGGAAGACACTGGAGATACCGTCAGCGGGCAGGAGATGCCACAGCGAGGAGCCACCCGAGGCCGCGCCAACATTTTGGGCTCCTTCTGTGGGCGAGGAAGAGGAGGAGGGAAGGAGCCCACCAGGTCCTGGGCACCCGCTGTGCCCTCTGGGCCCAGCCATCCCCACTGGGCAGGACCCGTGGAGCAGGAAGCCGAGGAGCACCGGGAGCACCCTTGGGTGGCAGAACGCGGGGAGTGCGTGCAGCACCTTGCACGAAAAAATGTTGGTTGCTACGGAAACACGGCACTTTCCATCCCCGTTCTGGGCTATCTGTGTTCTGGGGAGGAGGGAAGGGCTTCCAGTCACGTACCAGCTCCACACAACTTGCTGCCTTTCCCCTCCTCGACGGCACCGCCGGGGTCCCCGGGAGGCCGCCGGCGCCTCGCTGCTCCCTGCTGAGGGTCTTCGGGGCTTTGCAGGATGTTGGTGAACACCGGAGCTCTCCATGGGATGGGATTTGCCGCTCAGGAGGAGCACCAAGAGCCAAGACCCCGTCCTTGGGGTGGGCAGTGAAGAGGACCCTCACCCCAGAAGCTCCTGGTTTTGCAGCTGGTGCTACAGATGTTGGTGGGATCCTTCCCTGATCTTCCCAGCTCCAGCTCTGCCTCTCCTGCTGCCTGGCAGGAGACAGAAGGTCTGGATGGTTCTGGATCACCTGGTCCTCATCCTCCTGTGCCAGCACCGTGTGGATCCCCTTTCCTTTCTCCCCATCCCTGGCCAGAGTGTTTTGGGGGAAGGGGCCAGACTTGCTCCCCTCAGCACATGCCTGGGAGAGGGGGACACAGCGGGCAGAGCCTCCATGGAAGATGCTCCCGGAGCCCCAGCGGGATGACAGGTCCAGGATCCGCTTGTCCCAGCTCTGCCACGTCCCCTGCGCCCCGAGGTGACAGCGTGGGGCACCACAGTGGGGATGGCAGCCAGGAGCAGCAGGAACCACCAGCCAAACCTTCCTGGCACCAGCTTCCCTCCGGAGGGGGATGCAGTGGGATCCTCCTGGCTCGGGGTGTGCCCACACACCCCACCAGCACCCCAAAAACTGATCCCTTTCCCTCGCAGCCTCTCCACCAACCCCTCCAGCTCATTCTCCCCATCCCAGCCCAAAATGGGACAACTGCTGGGGACTGACACCCCCCTCCCAGCCCTGCCCTCACCCTCCCTGCTCCTTTTGGGCTAATCCCTGTCCTCACTGGTGTCGGTGACACCTTCCCAGTTTAGCATCATCCTCCCTGGCTGTAATTACCGTGCTGTTTATTTACCTCCACCTGCTAATTGATAAAGCCACCCCTGGCACCCATCCCAGGCCTCCTCCCCGTGTGCTGGCATGTGCTGGCACCGGCCCGGTGCCACCGAGCCCGTTCCCAACACCAGGATGTCACCCCCGGGGGGGTTCCCAGGGCACCCAGAGCTCGGGGTGGGGGGGGGCTTTGCCTCACCCTGGGGGTCACAGCTGGGGGACAGGGCGGTTTTTTGGCCTCCCAAAAGGCTTTGCTGCCCCACCTGCCCCTGCCCAGCCTCCTGGGATTGGGGCTGGGGGGTTTCCCCACAAAAATGGGTGCTTGTTCTTCCACGCCTGACGCACGTTTCTGCTGCTCTTCCTCGGGATTTCCTTGTTTGGGGCAGCCCTGCTCCCCCCTGTGCCCTTGCCCACCCCAGGGATGATCCCAGACAATCCCAGTACCATTGCCAACCCCAGGGATGCTCCTGGGCACCCTGTTTTCATGCCCTTGCCCACCCCAGGGATGATCCCAGGCAATTCCTTCCCCTTGCCCACCACAGGATGGTCCCGGGCATCCGTTCCCAGTTCCATTGCCCACCCCAGGAATGCTCCCAAGCAATCCTTTGTCCTTGCCCACCCCAGGGATGCTCCCAGTCAATCCCTTCTCCCCGCCCACCCCATGGTGATCCCGGGCATCCCATGCTCATGTCCTCACCCAGTCGGGGGTCTCCTGGGCATCCTGGATCCCACGCACACCCTTTCCCACCCCAGGGATAATCCCAGGCCACACTTTCCCCTCTCCCACCCCCGGGACGATCCCAGACAATCCCTGTTCCATTGCCCACCCCCGGGACGATCCCAGACAATCCCTGTTCCATTGCCCACCCCCGGGACGATCCCGGGACGATCCCAGTCCGTTCCTTCCCCCTCCCATCCCACGGTTCCCAGCGGTTCCACTCCCCCTCTCCCGCCCCCTTTCCACGCCTTGCTCCGAAATCGGGAGGACTTTCGGTGTTTTCTTCCCCCGCCCGTTACGTCACACGACGCGTGACGTCACACACCGATAACGGTGATGTCACGCCCCCACGCGTGACGTCACGGCGGCGCGCGGAGGGTTCAAAGGCGCGCGGCGCTCCCGGAAGGGGCGGGGCTAAAGGCGGTGGCACTTCCGGGAGCGGCGGGGGAACATGAGCTGGTGAGTGCGGGGGGAACAACCGGGAATAACCCCGGGAATAACCCCGGGAATAACCGGGACAGGGACCCCAGGGGATAACCGGGACAGGGAACACCGGGAATAACCGGGACAGGGACCGGGGACACAGGGAATTGCTCCGGGAATAACACCGGGAATAGCCGGGACAGGGACCGGGGACACAGGGAATTACTCCGGGAATAACACCGGGAATAGCCGGGACAGGGACCCCCGGGAACACAGGGAATTGCACCGGGAATAACACCGGGAATAACCGGGACAGGGACCGGGAACACCGGCAATAACACCGGGAATAACCGGGACAGGGACCCCCAGGAACACCGGGAATAACACAGGAAATAACCGGAACAGGGACCGGGAACACCGGCAATAACACCGGGAATAACCGGGACAGTGACGGGGAATCCCGGAACAGGGAATACTGGAATAGCCGGAACAGGAACCGCTCGTCCCAGTGCTGGCCAGGTTCGTCCCAGTGCTGGCCAGGCTCGTCCCAGTGCTGGCCAGGCTTTTCCCAGTGCTGGCCAGGCTCGTCCCAGTGCTGGCCAGGCTCATCCCAGTGCTGGCCAGGCTCATCCCAGTGCTGGCCAGGCTCATCCCAGTGCTGGCCTGGCTTTTCCCAGTGCTGGCCAGGCTCATCCCAGTGCTGACCTGGCTTTTCCCAGTGCTGGCCTGGCTTGTCCCGGTTCTGGCCTGGCTTTTCCCAGTGCTGACCAGACTTTTCCCAGTGCTGGCCAGGCTTGTCCCAGTTCCTGGCCCTGGTGGTCCCCTGGGTCTGGCTACAGGTCCCCAAAGCAGCTCTGTGCTCTGTCCCACTGCAAACCCACCCTCAACGCCGTGAAAGCAAAGCTTTTTTCCCTTCAAAAAGGAGGAAAAAACCAGTTCCCACGTGCCCTGGGATCGGACACCTGCATGCCTTTGGGGCTTGTTTAAAGGAATTATGTTAGAAATCAGTAATACTGTTAATTGATCTCGACTGTGGGTGTTCTCATCCTGGCTTGTCCTGGAGATCCGTCGCCGTTGTGAGGGGTGAAGGGTGGGATGGATTAAGTTTAAAAAAAGGCCTTTGCCATGGTTGGAAATGGAAGACTTTTTCGGGTTGGGAGCAGTGGAAGTTGTGGTTTGGAAACCTGCTGTGGGTAACACAATGATGTGCACACGGGTACTGGTAAAAATGGTTGAAAATACACGATTTATCCTTTGGAATCGCTTTTGTTGTGCTTTGCTCATCTCAGAACAGCAACAGGATTGGCTACGGGGGGGTCTCGGAGCCGCCTTTTCCCAGCCTGCCCTTGGGAGCTGTGTGGGAATGGACACTCTGGAAGAGACCTGCTGTGCTCTCCTGGTCCAGGAGGAGCTGCAGAACCAAAAATATAAGGGATAAATAATGCCTTCAGGTGTTGGATGTGGAGTCATTTGGGTGCAGAGTGTCAGACTCTTCCACTCGGCGCTTCCCAGTGTCCGACTGGTCCCGGGGACCTCGCCTGGGGACTGTCACATGTCACCACAACACACGTGGCTCTCGCTGTGGCTTCTGCTGGGAGATGGGATGTTTTTTGCCTTGTTCTGGGGAGGAATCCAAGGTCGCTGCTGGGCGAGGGGGGAACTGGGGACTCCGGGGAATCTGAGCCCGCTCTTTCTTCTCCGGCCGCGTCAGCGCCCGGAGCGTGGCGGCTCCGCTGACGCACGAGGGGCTCGGACCCTGCGGGGTCCCAGGGCTGTGTCAGCCACACAATCACCCTCAGTGCAGCCTCTGGAGGGTCCACCCTCCCTGCTGGTAATTCCTGGAGCTGCCCAGCTGGGATGAATCGGGGCATTCACGGGGGGCCGGAGTTCAGGGCCCGGCTGGCGGGGCCGGGCGCGGCGTGACGTCCGTCCGGGGGTTACGCTCGTGCTGGCGGCACTGACACATGCCAGGGTCGTGCCCCTGCTCCTGAAATGTCACAGGGAGGCACGGAAGCTGCTGCTCCAGTGTCCCTGCGGAGCGGGGGAGCTTGTTCCAGCCCTGGGTGACTTGGGAAGCAGCGTTTGCTCAGCTTGCACGTGCGTGTCCCCGGCGTCAGGCACCGTCAGGCCCAGGGCAGTGTGGATTAAACCCCCTTTTTTCAGGGGTTGGCTGCTGCAGCTGAGGAAGAGGATGGAGCTTCATCCTCAGCACTGTCCTGCACATAACTCTGCCTCCAGTTTGGCTCCTGGGCACTGGTATCGTTAATTTTTTTGCGAAGGAGATCCCTAGAAATTTAAGGGCTGTTGGTGGGTCAGTGCCTGGTTGAGTTGTGTGGGGTTAATCCTGTGCCTTCCCTCGCTCCTCGTGAGCAATCTGTGCTGTGTCAGGACTGGGAATACCAGGAACACGCCCAGGAACACTCCCAGGAACACGGGAGTGACCCTTGTACCAACACAGGAAAACTGCTCCAGAGGGTTTGGAGTGACCCGCTGGTGACAGAGGCTGGATCAAACCCCCAAATTCCCAACTGCTGTGCCCAGGCAACGAGGCAGTACTGTCTTTCTAGGCTAAGCTTTATTTAGAGCAGGAGTAGGCTTGTTTTGGGAAACAGCCTTGCATGGGCAGATGAGATGTTTTCTGAATCTCAGTGGAGCTCCGTGGCTTCCTTTAGGATTTTGCGCCGTGGATCGGGATCTCTTGAAGCATCCTCATCTCCCTCTTCCTCCTGTGTATTTTGGAGGAGAGAGAGGAAAACACTCCAGTGATTACCTTGGCCACCACTCCTATAAAAATACAGGGAATAGAGTGTTGGTTTTTACTGTATCCTCCCCCTTGTCTCCCCGAGTGCCTCAGTTTTAACTGTATAAAGGAATTTTTTTAAGGTTTGCGAAACCACATAAAACTAAACGTGGTTTCAGCTCGTCACCAGGCTCCCAAATATCCCCTGCTTTGGTTTCCCACTCCCCCAGGTGGAAAAAAAAGGGGGTTTTTTAGCAGCGTGCCAGCTCCGAGCGCTGCCTCCCAGCACCGCTGCAACAGCTGCTATTTACTGGGAGGGGAAAATCTGGGAAGCAAATGTTGCTGGGTGAGCGAGGAGTGTGAAGCACGTGCGCTGGTGGTGCTCGGGGCAGGGCTGTGGGACCATATGCCTCCTGGCAGGGAGCTCTCCCAGTGGCCTGAGGAGCTGGGAAGGCAGGGTGGGAACGGGTGGCTGTGTGATATTGAACTCCCCGGAGCGTTCTCAGGCCCGATCCAGGGCGAGCCTGAGCGTTTTCTGGAATATTTAGGGATGGAGGTGAGGAGGAGCCGCCCGTCTCCGGGTGGCAAGGGAAGAGGAGGCGGCAGCACAGCCGGGGCGTAGCCTAAAAGTAGGTTTGTTGGTTATTCCCTGTGTTTTCCATGCTCTGGAGCCGCGGGCAGGTGCGCTGCAGACACATCCCTGGGGCGCTGTTTCCTTCCCACTTGAACCAATATTGATGTTTTTCCGGAGCGGTCAATGGCAACGCTCCCCTCCTTTCCCTCCGAGGTTTCACTGATACCGGGATCTGGAGATGGGCACGGGATAAAATTAGCCCGGATGAAGCAAGCGGATACCAAAGCAATGAGCGGGGTGTGCACGGCTCCCAAACACCTCCCTCCACCTGCAGCGCCCGTGCAGGGAGCTTTGAGCATCCCAGGGGTTTTATCCCGGCGAAACCGGGTGGAGCGGCCGGGAAGAGCCTCGGTTATTCCTTAATTATTAATTTTTCCACCTGTCCTGTCCAGAGGGCCCCCCCCCACCCCGTGCTCCCGTTGAGGCACAACCTTGTGTTTCACAGCCGTGCTCAAAACGGGTATTTTTGTAGCACAGCCGGGGCCTAAAACAGCCCTGCAGAATTCTGCCCGCCCACGCGCCTGGCGTGAGTAATTTTCTTTTGATGGGTGAGTAAAATATCGTTGTTTTTTTTTTGTTAGTTTTTTTTTTCCTCGTGCTCCTCTCTTGGAAGGGGTGGGAGAGCCGATCCCGACATTATTTTTGATTTGCTCGAGCGCTGACACCGCGCTCGGCTCCGGGCAGGGCGCGGAGGGAGCTGCTCCCGGGAGCTGCCCAACTTCAGGAAGGTGCCTCCTTTCCCTGGCCTGACCTAAAAAACGCAGAAAATCGATGTTTACACCTTCTTTTCACACCTCTTCTTGCCTTCTCCCCCGCTGCCCTGACACCCCGCTCGGCGCCTGCGAGTTTACAGGGCTGGGGTTGGAATCCGGGTGGGAGCGCACACCTGAGGGATGGGGGGAGTGATTATTCCCGAGGGATCACATCCCCACACCCCCACCCCGTGACCTCCCCTCTCGCCTGCGCCGAGGAGAACACCCAAACTGGGATTTGGCGCAGAGTCTCCCTCGACAGAAGCTGTTTGTGATCCGTTGGAATCGGTTTTTTTCCCCTTTTTTTTTTTTTTGCCTCCGCGCTGTGTTTGGAGCGGTTGCCATGAGTTCCCTGCGAGGGGGAGCGGGGTGGGACGGTGCCTGCAGTTTCCATGGACACCACGGAGCACAGCGAGGCATCCGGAGCGATGCTGGAGAGGAATGTCTAACCTGAGCCTGCCTCTGAGCCCGGCTCACCTGGGCCGGGCTGGGATCCCCGCCTGTGCCGAGGGCTTGTTCCAGAACAGCCCTCATGGCCATGGATTTGCACTTTTAGGTGTTTTTAGGGAGCTCAAGGCATGAGATCTGTGGTCCAGGTGCTCTCTGTGGTCCGTGAGAGCTGTGTCCAGGTTTCCAGGCTGGGTTTCCTTGGAAGCCTTTGCTTTGTGTTCCCTCTCTTTGGGTCCTGTCCGGGCGGGGATCAGACTCAGGAACACTGAACCACTCCTGCTCCAGCAGCTGCTCATGGAGGTCACAGCCACTTTTGAACTTCCTGGCCTTCCCATATCATGGAAAAGTCCTTTCCTAACACCTCCATCTCGTGGGGATGCTTTACCTGAGCACAGAGGGCACGGCACGGGGAGGAGAAGCTGAATCGAGTTCACTCGATAACAGAGCGAGAAAGTGAAGGCTCACATCCTTCCTCCTGTGCTCCCGACCTTCCTGTTGATGTTTGCAGGAACACTTTGATCTCTCCTGGGTAGCAGCTGGTCCCTGTGAACGGGCAGATTTCCTGGATGCAGTTCCACCTTGAGCTGAATCCACTCCCAAATCGGGAGCCTGGAAAAGGGAAGGGCCCCACCAGGCACAGGGGCAGTTTCTGGGGCAGCTTCGGGGCAGTTTTTGGCTTCATGTGAGATTGGGTAAAAATTAATAGTTTTGTAGGATCCCTCATCATGCCACGTGCCAAAATCCTTGGGAAAACCAGCCCTGGTGGGTCGGGGTCACCTTCACAGGCTGGGTGTTGTCCTCCTGCCTGCAGGCAGAGAGAGGTTTCTTTCCGGTGAAGGAATTGAGATTTTTGGTGGAAATTCAAGGAGTGAGAAGCTCTGGCAGGGATCCAGCCTGTGCTGGCGCTTGGGGTTTCGATGAGAGAAGGAAAAAAATAAAAAAAAAGAAGCCCTGAAACTTTCCACGGGAAGCGGGCGCTTCCCACAAAACATGGATTTAGGTGGTGGTGCCGATAAAAACCGGTTGTGGCCACCAGTTCATACCACACCAACTCCTGTGGGCCCCCAGCCAATGCCACCTGGGGCAAAAATATTGAATTCAGGGACTCAGTGTCGCTTTTCCCAAATTAATTAACCTCCAAGCTGCCCCGGCCTCAGTTCTTCCTGCTCCTGCTTGTCCCTCCATCTTCCTTCCTTCCCTCCCCAGCCCCTGCTCGGCAGCTCAGCATCCCCAGGGGCAGCATTTTATGGGCTGTGGGTGAAAATACTTGGGTTTTTATCCCTTGTTTATCAGCAAAGGGTCTTCTGGGGCCTGACGAGGGGTGGCAAAGCCGCGTTCAGATGGAAGGAGCCAGGGAAGAGGGTCACATCCAGCGGTGATTTATCCCATGGGCACGCTCTGAACTCCGTCCGGACCCAGGAGTGATGCCAAGATTTGATGTCCTGCTCAGCCCAACCCAGCCAAAGGACCATCTCCTCCCTAAATTAGCAAGGATTGAGTCTGATTCCTGCTGGCAATTCCTTCGTGCCTCCGTTCCAGGGGACTGGTGGGGAGTGGGAGGGGGAGCTCCGTGTTTTAAGCTCCAGCTCCCCACAGACCTCATTGAGCTCTATCCCCCCACTGCCTGGGAGGTTTGTTTCCAACTCTCCTGTGCATCCAGAGGAGAATTAAGCTGCTTTGGTGTGTGTGGCCCTGGGTTTGCACATGGAAAAGCCGAGTAAATATATGATATTGCTGGGGAGACTTCAGAGAAAATCAGCCACAGCTTCTCCCACCTTCCCCTCCCTGGGGTTCCTGAGCATCCCCGAGCCGAGCTCGCAGGATTCTCTCCACCCACACTTTTTTTCCCTACTTGAAGCTCTTCCCACCCCCTCCCTGCAGTGCCTCCATCCTCCTCCCTCCCAGCTGAAACCCCACTGCCTTCCCAAACTCCCGGTGACCTCCCGGGGAGGGGGTTGGAGGGGCCGGGATGCTCCCCCGGCCCCTGCGGCGCAGGAGGGGGGGGGGACACGGGGTGGGAAGGCTCCGGGCTGTGACTCAGCGCTCGTGCTCTTCAGGAACGGGATTTCAAGGGATTTCACACCCCAAACACAACCCCAGCTTTCTCTCGCTCAGCAGAAACGAGAGATCAAAAAAAAAAAAGGGAAAAAAAAAAAAGGCAAGAAGCGCAGATTCCGGTTTTACCTTCGGTGTTTCTAGACCTGGGCTCAGCTTTTTTTAAGGTATTGGTGAGATCCGAGCTGGGAATCCGTGGCAAAACTGGATGTGGACTCATCTCCCTCTAATTTATTTGCATTATGCCCATCCTGTGTTTTTCCAACCTCTTAATTTTGGAATTTTGGAGTGGTGTTGCTGTGGCAGGTTGCACGTTGTGTGTGTCCCCCCCCCCACACACACTTTGCAGGCCAGGACACAATTCCTGAAGGGAACAAAACATTGGGGGCCAGGAGGAGTTTGGAGTCGTGGGGTGAAATAATCGGGTTTAAAACCTCTGATAAAAAAATCCATACCTCTCATGGTTTGGGTTTTTTTTTCTTCCTCACTGCTTCCTTTCCTGCTTGTGCATCTCTTTTTTTACCCCCCACAGAACCATATTAAGAGGCAGAGATTCAGAAACCAGGGACATTATCTGAAACTGTAAAACAGAACAAAAAAAAAAACCCCAATAATTGGGGAACAGACCTGATTTGCACAGAGGGGGGGTTATTTTTTACAGAGGTTTTACTGAGACACGCATAATTACCAAGTGGCATCACGACACTCACAGAGGTATTTACAGCTGCACAGTGGATCTGCAGCACTCCCTTTGCTTCTGGAAGAAAGCAGCTGGGATTTTGGGGGTTCACTCCCCTCCTTGGTGGGATGGGGAGTGGGATGGGATGGGATGGGATGGAACCCCCTTGTGCTCCTGCTGCCTTCCCTACCTGTGCTCCCAGCTCTGTGATACCCAACTGATGCTGATTCTCAGCTTTCCCTGTCCCACATCCCTCTTACCACCAGAATTCCCTTGATTTAACCCAGTTTTCCCATGGCCAGTGCCAGTTTGGGTTGCTCTCTGAATCCCCCACACAAGGTGAAGGGGAAGGTTGTGCCCAGGTAACGCTTTAATCACCTTTTTAATTGTCCTTTCCTGGTGAGAACCAGCCTGGCTCCAGCTCCTGCAAACTGGTTTTAACTCAGTAAAACCCCCTTTTTTTTTTTTCCTCCTTCCACACCAAGACAAGTGGATGCCATCACTTCCAAAAACGTCGGGTGACGGCACCTGGCTGCGTGTGGTGCCTCATTTGAGTTTATATTTTGACCCACGGAGGAAAAACACGAAAGGAGGAAAAAAAAAATAAAAATCCATCTATTTTTTGTTTTCTTCCTGTAAGGCACCACACCCCCAGTTATTGACGGGGAAATTATACACCAGAGGGGTGTTTGTTTATAAAAGAAGTGTGATTCAGCTGCCGCAAGGAGCCTGGAAAGGGTTAAACCCGAAATTATATCGGTCCAGCCGGAGAACCATAAACAGGAAGTTCTTCCAGAAAAATTTAAATTTAAACCTTGGGTGACTCAGGTTGGCTCCAGAGCTGCTCAGGAAGGGACACAGGGGTTGCAACCCTGGATTATTCCCGGTGGGTAATTACACTGGTGGTTTGAAAACAGCAGGGAAGGCGGGAAGAGCGAGGCTGGGAGGGATAAGGGCGTTGGATAATCCCGGTTTTTTGGTTTGCTCCATCACAGACCTTTTCTCCCATTGCTCAGAGTTGGGTTTTACAGCAAAGTTACACTGGGAAAAATGTTTCCTGGGGGTCCAGTTGTTGGATGGATCAGTGTTGGAGCGGTGCTGGCGTGGGGGCACTTGGGAGTGGAGCTGGTTTGGGAACCAGCAGTGGGAAAAGCCAAACTGGGAGGCAGCAGGAGCAGAGGCCAAGCCAGAGTCCCAAAATCCATGTTTTTTTAGGTCAAACCTTGGGTATCAGTGTGAGAATTTGGGCTGGTCCAAGAGGGGACTCAGGCAGCTTCCCAGGAAACACCTGATGTGGATTTGGGATGGGATGGGGTGGGATGATGCTCTAGGTGAGGCATCTCTGGGAAAAAATACTTTGATTTGATTATGAAACATTTCATTATGAGCCCAGATTCTTCTGTTTAGTTAAACCACCACAACACAGAAATATTGGGAGATTTTGCCTGAGAGGCTTTAACCAAGCAGCACCTCTTTAACTTAATTAAATACACCAAAAACAGCAGTGGAATTCCTGGATTTTCATTATACTGCTAGGTGAAAGAAATCCAATTATTTTCAGGCCGGCAGCGTGGCTGTACCCAGCTGACCCAGCCACCCTTACATATGTTGTGTAATTTATTTAGAGTACTCTTCACCTTCGAGAAAACCATTCAGGTAACCCAGATTTTCCTGGGAATTAAGGATTTTAAGAATGAAGGCTGTGCTGGCAGGTGAGCTGCTCCTCCAGCTGCTGGAGCAGAGGAATCCTTTGAAGCAGCTCACAGCTCCAGACAACCCAGGTTGTTACCTTTTTTTAATATCCTCTTTCTAAATATTTACAGGGTTTGTTTGGGGTTTTCATTATTGCTTCATCCTCCCTGTCAGGTTTGTTTTTAAGCAGAGGGTGTTCTTCAGCTGTTTGTGCAGCATCCTTGCATTTATTTGGAGTGGTGGGAGGGTGGGGAAGGTGCTGGGCTGGAGGTGCTGACCTGAGGGGTCACAGTGGCTCTTGGGGAATCATAGGATCATGGAATATCCTGAGCTGGAAGGAACCACAAGGATCAGAGTCCAACTCCTGGCCCTGCACAGACACCCCAACGATCCCACCCTGTGCTAAGAGTGTTGTCCAAACTCTCCTGGAGCTCTGGCAGCCTTGGGGCCATGACCAAACCCTGGGGAGCCTGGGCAGTGCTCAACCACCCTCTGGGGGAAGAACCTTTCCCTGAGGTCCCACCTGACCCTGCCCAGACACAGCTTCAGCCATTCCAGGGTCCTGTCCCTGCTCACAGGGAGCAGAGATCGGAGCTGCCCCTTGTTGTGGAATGCTGTGAGGTCTCCCCTCAGGCTCCTTTTCCACCCTTTCCCTCTCCAGGGGGTCCACACTGCCCACAAAGTGCCGGGAGACAATCCCTGCTCCCCCCAAACCCCTCAGGGACCCCCCGAGCCCGGCGGCGTCGCCGCTCACACCTTCCCCTCTCCTCTCTCTCTCTCTTCCAGGATCCCGTTCAAGATCGGGCAGCCCAAGAAACAGATTGTACCCAAGACAGTGAGTAAACCAGTTCCCTCTTTTTAGCTCCAGCCTTGGATCATGTGGCTGATGAGTCAAGCCGGCACTTTGACTCGTCCCATTTTGCGGAGTGTGGGAGGGAGCTGGAGCAGCAGAACCTGTTGCCGCGTGTGACCAGCGCTCGGTTCCTCGTGCGAGGAGCGAGGGGGAGCCCCATCCAGGGAGAGTATTTTGGTTTGGGATCTGTTTAAATTTTATATATATTTTTTCTTTTTTTCTTTTTTTTTTTGGAGGTGGTGGGGGGGGAAGAGCTCTTTTGGGCTGGCACGGTTTTTTCCCTCGGAGATGGCTGAACGGGTTTTGCTTCCTTCCTTCCTTCCTTCCTTCTCCCAGCAATGGGCTTGTTTGTTCATCCTTTCGGAGCAGATGGAGGAGGAGGAGTGGTTCAGATCGCTGAATATAACTGTTTCCAAAGAAAGGCTTATAAGCTGAGATGCTTTAGTGCTCGGGCGTGAATTAATTTGTGCTGCACAGCATTTGCTTTAAAAGCAAATTAAAAAAGCATTTTGTATTCCCGTGGATTTGAGGCTCCTACCCCAAGTGCTGCTGCTGCTTGCAGCTGCCTGTGGTATTTTCCCTCCTTAAGCAGCTTGGCTTTGCATTTGTCCCGTGCCAAAAAAGCAAAGCTGTGGAACCTCCCAGGAGCTGCCCCTGCAAAGTCACCTGCACACCTGGTCTAAAACCAAGGCCCTGGCAGGCAGCACCGGGGGCAGACCTTGTCTCTCCAGCAGCATTGGTGAGCTAATCCCTTGAACCAGACTAGCATCCCTGATCCTTCCTCTCCGGGACGCTAATTCCGCAGGATGCGTGGGCACTCCTGCTCCTGGGGCAGTTTCTCCTTGGGACATGACATTTTCCCTGGAGGCAGAGGGCTAATCCCCCCACTCCCTTTAAGGCTTGATTGTCATGTTTTATTCTGCAGGATTTGGTGGCTGTCTGCTGCCTGTGGAACTGCAATTTGCTGTAACAGCTCCAAACTGTCAGTACAGAATTTAAGCCAGGCAGGCGACAAGAGCGAGGGCTCATAAAATTCCTCGGTGCTTTCTGGTTTTCTGCTTCCTTCAGCTGCCCTTTTCCAGGGGCTGGTGGTCCACTGGCTGGCTGTGGTCCCTCAGGTGAGGCAGCCACCAGCCTCAGGTGTTCACAGCCCTCCCAGTTCATCCCAGGAGCCCTCACTTTTCTTTGCTCCATCACATTTTGCCTCTCACCCTCTTTCCAACACCAGTGTCCTTCCAGGCTGGTGCAAGACCCAACTGCTCTGCAGCTCTGGGTGTCTTGACCACCTTTCCTGGACGTCCCCATCCCACCCATTCTCACATCCCAGCTGACTGTATTATTTTTTCTTGCTGATTTCCCTCACCACCTCCTGCATTCGCCGTTGTGAGAGGTTTGTCTCCCCCAAAATCAGCCATTCCCGAGCTTGAGCTCCCTGCAGATGAACAGTGGCACCTTCGAGATCTTCCCTTCCCCAGAGCTGCTGGAATGTGCTGTTCTGAAGCAGTTGGCAGGCTTTGCTTACATATATATGTGTGTGTATTAAATAGAACAGCTCAGAATATCCGGCAGGCAGAGGTTTGTTCAGCAGCAGGAGCGTTCCCAGGCCTTTTCCTTTTCCTTCCTTCCTTCCTCAGCTCCCCAGGAACATGATTTTGTGTCAAGGACTCCCAAGTTGGAAACCAATTTTTAAGTGGCTTCCACTTGCTGTGTGATGATGATGATGATGATGATGTTGCTCTCCAGGCAGCACATTCATGGAAAGCAGAAAAACAGGAAGCTCCCAAAGCCTTGGAACTTCACAGCAAGTGTAAAGTGCAGCTCTTCAAAGCAGAACAAATGGCAGGAAACCACCGATATCCCCTGGGATCAGGCATTCCATGTCATGGTGTGGAAGGGATGGGGTTGCTTTGTAGCCTCAGAGAGCTGCAGGCCCCCAAATTCACCTCCCGGTTGCGGGCTGAGATGCTCCATCTGTGCAGGCTTTTGGGAGCAGCAGTAGCAGCCAAGGTCTGTGATATTCCAGATGTTGGGCTCTGGAGCCCGCTGCAGGAAGTGGGAAGGTGTGGCATCTCCAGGGCTGCATCCCAAGCCGATCAGAAGGGAAGTGGTTGTGGGTTAGAGGATCTCCCACTCACAGGGACTGGACCACAAAAGAGGATCGGGGGGGTGGGGAGGGGGAAGCTAAAAAAAAAAAGGCATTTGTTAGGATCTGACTTCTCTGGCTCTCCACGAGGCCTGGGACTGGAGTCAGGAGAGGGGGGTGGCTTTGCCAGGAGGCTTTTTTGTTGTCCTGATGAAGCGATGCTGGGGCTGGTGTCAAATCCAGGCCGACATTAGTCCTGAAAAGCAATTTGCCTGGGCTGCCGAGGAATTAGTCATGACTCCCTGTGCCCACTCGCCTCTGATCCTTTGGAGAAGGGCACGGTGTCAGCCACAGTTTAGCTCTTCAGGGAGGAGGAAACCCCCCGTGGAAAATATCAGCTGGTGAACCGAGGTGATCTCCCACTCCCCAGACATGCCTCTGCTTTGTTTCCACCTTAACCTGGGCAAATCCAATTCCAGACAGCATAATCTCTCCCCTCCTCTTCCCTGAAAAGAGCAGCTGTCACCGGGCTTGCCGGGAGCCGGGTGGGAGGATCTAATGCAGCGAGGACCTGCTGTCAGCAGAGCAGCACAGGACACAGCCCCACAGCCCAATTAAACTAATGCCCGGTGATAGGAGTTAAACCTGTTGGAATTACATCTCTCTGCACAATGTTTATTGCTCTGACCCAACACGGAGATGTTCTCCCCTCCCTCGGGACAGCTCCGGGCGGAGCGGAGGTTATGGAATCGGAGCTGTCTTGTCTCCCGAGCTCTCCCACAGCTCCAGCTCGCTGAAGTTCACCCGTGTCACCCCGAGGTTGTTCCCTGCTCTTCAGCAGGGCTGGGGTTATCCAAGCAGGCAGGGAGCAGGGAAGCAGAGCCGGCTGTGCAGCTCCCTGGGGGAACCAGCCGGTGCTCGGGATGGGGCGGCCCGGATCGCGGCCCCTCACATCACCTGGGTTTGATCCCTTCTCCCTCCCTGCTTCCCTCATCCCTGCTCCATCCTGGGCTGACTCAGACCACTCTCCCTCCTCCTCCTCGCTGGCCAACCTGGGCTGAGTCAGCTTGGCAGGGAGCGGGACCCGAACTGCCAAACCTCCCTTCCTTGACTCATCCCGGCAGCTCTGCCTTCCCCAGGGGTGTGGGACAGAGGAGCTCCATGAGCAGGAGGATTCCACTGCAGCTGCTGGCCCTCGGTGCCTTTCCATTGGGCTCCACCAGTGAGCTGGAAATCCCAAAACAACGGAGTGAATGTCGCAGAAATGGTGGGGTGAGATCAAGTGACTCCGGTTAAACCATTTTACTCTTTTTCACTTTGATTTTCAGTGGGACCAAACTGGTCTCTGCATTTGGGAGGTGCATCCTTTTTCCCTCTGCCACCTTTTCTGGAAAGCTTTCTTTCTGAGTGGGATTTTGGAGAGCTTGCTGGGTGAAGTCCGTGACATCCCAGACCCACCTGAATTCTGCAGCGTTGCTCTGGCTCAGGGCCCTGCAGAGTGAATATTCACCCACATGGCTTAACCTTGAATCTCTAGCTTGATGGGATGGCAAAAGCTCAGCAGAAATTCCAGGTTATAAAAGAATTTCTGGCCTAATTATATGGATTTCTCTTTTTTATTTTTTTGGAGAGGAGGGAAGAAGAAACACACGGTCTCCTCTTTTTCCCCAAGACCCACGAAGAGGCTGAGACCACAGGAACATGTAGAAATCAGCTCATCCTCCTCCTCCAGGAGAAAAAATAAACCTCAGGGGAATAGGAGGGTTCATCACAGTCCCTTATTTCCATCTCTTTGTAGTATTGGCTTTGGTCTTGGTTCATTGCCTCGTAACCGTGGTGGTGATTATGATCCTGCCCTTAAAGCAGGAGGGATGTTATCACAGGTGGGAGGCCCAGTGTTTGCAAACAAAAAATAACTGGGCGAAGAAGGACGTTGTTTCATCTCAAAGCTTTCAAGGACTCGTCGTTCTTTATGTAGATTTAAATAAAAACCCCCGAGTCGAGCGATTTTTTTACATTTCCCTGTGCCTGGAAGAAAAAAAAGGTTCGACGCAGAAACACGGTTTGATTTCTTGAGTTCTCGCAGAGAGAGGCTGCGGAGAAGTGGGATTATTTTAATATCACGGGAACTTCCCTTCAGGATATTGTAATTTTCCTGCCTGTACTTCTTGTTCTCGTTACTCTTAAGGTGACAATCCTCTCCACGGCCTTGTGCCGGGAGTGTCGGCTGCGTGTGACCACCGGCAGCTTCTGGGAGCGGGAATTACCGTGTGCTCTGCGGAATGTTCCCAGCTTGGCCTCCTCGCCTGGGAGTCTGCACGGTGGGAGCATGTGAGAGGAGGTTTTCCCTCTCTGGAGCGCTCTGCTCCCGACTGGATTTGTGGGATATCTGGGCTCCCGCGACGCCGGCGGGAGCGGCGGTGACTGGGAGGCTCCATGAGCTCCCAGACTGTGATGACTGGGAGCCAGTTGCTGCCTGTGGGCGTGAAAAATAAGAGCAATCCATGGGCAGCTGTCTCTGGAGAGATGGGCTGGGGATGTGAGTCAGGCCAGGCAGCTGAAGTGTCTCCATGTGGAGCCACCTCGATCCCGTGTGGAAAGCACACAGGCGCTGGGATGGGGGGACTGGGGGAGCTTGGAAGGTTTGAGGGTTCACAGCATCTTATGGGGAAGTTTTGCCTTTATGGAATGAGTCCTGGAATCCCAGAATGGTTGGGGTTGGAAGGGATCTTAAAGCTCATCCAGTTCTTGTACCCCCTGCCAGGGGCAGGAACACCTGCCACTATCCCAGGTTACTCCAAGCTGGCCTTGGACACTTCCAGGGATGAGGCAGCCACGGCTTCTCTGGGAAATCCATTCCAGGGCCTCCCCACCCTCCCAGGGAGGAATTTCTTTCTGATATCCCATCTAACCCTCTGGCAGTGTGAAGCCATTCCCTGTGTCCTGTCAAGCCCATGTCCCAAGTCCCTCTCCAGCTCTCCTGGAGCCCCTTCAGGCACTGGAAGTGCTCCATGTCCATTAAGCAACGATGCCTTTTGCTTATTGCACAGAAAGGAGGGAATCTAACAGCAAGAAGGGACAGATACCCTGAGTATTTTCAGGTAGCTTAGTTTCATAACCAAACCCTCCAGTTTTTTGGAGGAACTGGTTGCCGAGCAGACACCAGGAAGATCCTGCAGAAGGGGGAGAAGGCTGGAGCTCCACACCGAGGCAACGACCCCACCACCCTTCAAAGGGCATATTTTCGAGTCGAGCCCGACCCTCTCTGGTTTGCAACCAAAACAATTCACACCTAGGGCTTATAAATAGAGTGCAGTCCTCCCTGGTTATTTTAGCAGCCGGAACAGCCACGGGGATGGAGGGTGAGCTTTCCCCTGTGCCGGTTACCTGACCTCCCGGCACCAGCTGCCGCGGATTTCTGCAGCTCCGCGAACACCAGGCACAAAGTCGTGTGAGCTGCCCCCACACTGCTCCGTTCCCGTTCTCCAGCGACCAATTTTAGCAGCACAGAAAGGGAGCTGGAGCTACCGTGGGGTTGGGTTTTTTTTGTTGTTGTTGTTGGGTTTTTTTTCAGCAGGCAGGGAGAGCCAGCTCGCATCCCCCGGATGGTGGGAGCTGATGGTGCGGACAGCTGGCCACTGGGACGGGGCTGGGACGTGGCTGGTGGCTGCCTGCCTTCACACCAGGCTGGGGGAGCTTCAGTGCAGAAAAAAAAGGGGGGGACTTAGAAATGGAGGTTGCAAGAAAACCGGGATTTCTGAGCTCCCATCTTAAAATTCGGGTCTTTTAATTGCGCTTGAAACGTCCCCGTTTAAGCGCTCGGGTGTCACGTCAAGCCCAGGATTGAAATCCCGAGGACAGCGTGGAGAATTGGAACAAACCTTTGGATCCTTCTAGTCCTGGCTGCCTCCAGCACTCCACACTTCCTTAATAGCACAGGAGCTTGACAACACAAGTGAACCCGGTGCTGGTCCCATGACAACAAACGCGCATGTATTTACTCTTGGCTGGTCAATTGAAATCCATTTGCTTCTTTGGTTGACGAGGTGTGGAATGAATGTTTCGAGTGTGTTAAAACAGTCAGCATGGAAAGAAAGTTCCCTAAAATATCTCCCATCGCTGGAGATCTGCTGCCAGATAGCAAGTAGGAGGGAGCAGTCATTGAGGGAGCGTCAGGAGAAGGCTGTGCCTGAGCTCTGAGCTCCCAGCACAGGTTTCCCCTCCCTTTCTGAGGTGTCACAGTCCACTTGGATCGTTGCTCCAGCCGAAGGGTTGCATGGGAGGGAGCCATGGCAGGGATAAGGAGCCTGTGGAGGGGGTGAATAATACAGAGATGGGAGGGCTCAGTAGTGGCTTGAGGGATTTAGGGGCAGTTTAACCATCTTGGTGAGGGTGAGGAAGGAAGAAGTGGCTGGGAGGGGGTCTGGCATCCAGCCACGGCCAGACCCACCTCGGGGTCCTTTGGAGCTGGAGGAGAAGCAGCTTCTCTCAATTTTTGGAGGAGAAAGTGGGCTCATCCCCCCAGCACCTCTCGAGCTGTGCTCAGTGGTGATCTCCCTGCTTTTAGGGCATTCCCGTTCCATCAGCTTCCAGTTCATGTGCTGGAGCACATCCTTGGAGCGAGCTGGCACGTTTGGTGGCAGTGACTTTGCTCCAAGAGAGTCTGGAGTTGAAAAACCCCAAGACTCCATTTCCTTTTGGAGCAATAACCCGTTACAGCTGCAGCTTGTGCTTCCCGGGGTTCAGGTCGGCATTTCCCAGGGACAGGTTTCCCTGCAAAGGTTTGCCACTCCAGCCTCCCCTGCAGTCCCTTGGAGCTGATTTCCATCTCTTCTTTCCACAGGTGGAGAGAGACTTTGAAAGGGAATATGGAAAGCTGCAGCAGTGAGTATCAACCACACTGGTCAAACAGGACTGGCTGCGTGCTTCTCTCCTGTCCTCTTACTGCATCTTCCCAGGGAATTTTAGCCAGTTGTGCTCTTCCCAGGGAGCAAATCACTCACTACCCTCTAATTTCTAATTCTTCAGAGTTTTTCCGGTGGCTGAGTGTTGGAAGGTGTCCTAAGAAGTATTTGCAGCGGGGTTGAGGTTTGCAGATTATGGCAGCTCTAAAAAAGAGCGTGAAATTCCCAGGAAACCGTGGGCTCCCTGGACAGCCCAGCATCTCTGAGGGTCAGGAGTGGCTTTGCCATCCTGGCTGTGTCACAGGAGCTCACAGGGATCATGTGGAAGCATTTGGCTTTGCCATTTGTGCTGTGTGAGGACTTGAAGAAAATATGTGAACTATGAATAAGAGATCACCAACTTGAAAAGGTTAAAAAACCATCTGAAAACAACCCAAAAGGGTTGAGCTGCACTGAACTTCGTAGAGCCTTGCCTGGATATTTTTAACTCCCACCAGAAGCCAGCATATTCAGCCCGTAAATGATTTGTTGCATGTATGATACACTTGGGTTTCTTTCTTTCCAAGATTCCAACTTTGCCTTCTTCTCCCATCTTTCAGATTGGAAGATCAGACCAAAAAACTTCAGAAGGATATGAAGAAAAGCACAGATGCAGACTTGGGTGAGTGACTGCAGGATACATAGACTGTGAACTTGGCCACAGAGAGATGAAGTGACTTTGTCGAGATCACATGAGTAATGTGTGACAAGCCTGGAAAACAAATCCCGAGCTCAGTCCCACTCAGTTTGCTTCGTTACAAGGCCATCTGCGAGAGGGCTGCGAGCAGCAGCTCAGCCCAGGGAACACAGAGCGTGTTCCGGGCTTGCTCCCCGTCTCCTGAGCTCTGTGGCCTTGGACAAATCCCTTTGTTTTCTCTGCCTCAGTTTCTGCAAAGTGAAAAATAGGCGTCGTTATTCCAGTTCTCGCCTCAGCCAGGCGGGAGCAGCTCCAGCTGAGCCTCCAGTGTCAGCAGGGTGTAATCACCTGCTTAGGGAAGGGCACTGAGGGTGGGATGAGGCTTTGGGGGGTCTGCAAAGCACAGGCTGTCCATGTTTCCCGTAGGAACTGCTGACCTGGCAGCTCTCATTCGGGAATAACCCTTCTCACTCCCTCGGTGGCCGCTTCCTTTGGCTTCTCCTCGTGGCAGTGGGCGATGCAGGAAGCAATAAACAGCTCAGCTCTGCCTGTGCCCGCCACAGGTGCACATTTGGGGTGACATCTGCCCTTTTGGGTGTCCTGTCCTACCTCATAGTGCCTCCCTGCTCCCTCCAGATCTTCTCCAGTCGGAAACCAGCGTTCCCACACCACACGGACACAGATCCACTGGAGGGGAACCGGGAGCTGGGTTCGCTGGGTGCTGGTTATCGAACAGAGCGGGGCAGGAACCTGCAGCAAAGAACTGCTTTAAACACAGATGGTTTTCCTCAGCATGTGGTTTGGAGCAGTCCCTGTTTGTGCCGGGCCCCCACAGCTCGGGAGCCAAGGCTGATGCACCAGCGCAAACAGGGGTGGGCTGGGCCGGGCCAACACTCATCCCGTGGGATTGGGGTCACAGCGGGGCAGCCGAGTGGGAAGGAGCCCCACCAGCTGGCAGGTTTGGGGCTTCCCATGATCCAGACTCACCTGTGTGTTTGTGTGTTTGTGTGTGTGTGTGTGTGTGCTCGGATATGCCAGACACAAACACGGATCTGGGCGCTTGCCGTGCTCTCCCACCCTTTCCCAGCACAGGGAGAGTGGTGGGAAAGGCACCAGAAACAGGCACTGCCAGGACTCTTTTCCAGGGTGAAAACTGCCCTTTCTGAGGACTCTGGTCATTGTCAGGGATCCTTGGTAAGTTTTTCCTTGTTAAGGATTCCCCTCCCCTCCCTTGCAGTGGGCGTTGTTTATATGGAGCATTTCAAGTCCCAGAGGAGCTGTGGGAGGACTTTCTTTTTCCGTTCTGCTACATGGCAGAGTCACAAATGAGCCTTGGCCAGATCCAGGAGGATCTGATTTCTCATTTAAAGGCATGAAATCGTGAGTGTAGGGGAAGATGTCAGAGCACAGTCTGGTGAGGGATGGCTGAGGGGAAGGGAGGTAGATCAGATGGATCCCTGAGGATTGCTCTCCTCACCTGGCAGTGCCCATTCCCAAGGGGACATCCCTGTGCTTGCTCAGCCAACGTCCAGCCCCCGTCTCCGACAGGGTTGGCAGTTTATCCACGGTGTTGTGTCCTCCTGTCCTGTCTCTCTGTGCTGAGGGGGTTGATTATTCACTGCCTACAAACACTCCCTGGCAAACTGGACCTGGTGGCTCGAGTCTCCACCTTCTTCCCAAAAAACTCAGCTCAGAACAAGGCCAGTTCCTCCGTCTGCACGAGAAATATCCCTGTGAGGCTCTTCCAGCTGCAGCAGCGTGACTGGAACAGGGAATGGGATATCAGCAGCACTCCCTGTCCCGTGGCGAAAGATCACTCACCCCTTTCCCCACCCTTTTTCCAAAGAAAGCAGGATCTTAAGGAGCAGGAGGATGTTCTTTAACTGGAGGTAAAAGGTCTCCATTGGAAGGAGGTGCAGGTGACCCACTGGATCCCTGTGGCTCAGGTTTGCCCTCAGTCTTCTCCGTTACTTTTGTCACGATGCAAACGAGCAGTGGACTGTAAAATCCTAAATTCCTTTGGCTGGAGCTGCATCTCACATGCTTTATGAGCAAAGAGTGGTGCACACCCTCCTGAGGGACAGGTGGTCCCTTCTCCCTCTCCCCTCTTTCCTTTCTCCTTCCTTCTCTCTCCTCTCCTCTGCCCTGGGACCCTCAGATTCCCCCTCGCCCCCCTTTTCAGCACCCTGCAGGTGAGGCCAGCGCTGCAGAGGAAATTCCTGACCCAAATTCCCCTTGAACCTTCCCAATCCCCCCCTCCAATTCCTGACCTCCTGGCCTCTCCCCTCCCTTGCAGTTCACTTGCAATCCTCTCTCCTGTGAAGGGGAAACTCAATTCTTCCCTCAGCCAAAGGAGCTGTGCCGTCCTCAACTCCGTCCCGTTCTGGCACAAATCCCTCCTCAGATGTGGTCACACATATGGATTATATCCCATCTGTTTAAAGGTTTAAATGCCTAAAGCCTTAATGTTTGGATAATAGATGGATACGGTAGCTTTGTTATTCCATAGTTAGAGGCTCGTTCTGCTGTTGAGCTCCCCGGCTCTGCAGCTTCTGAGCTCGCTGTATAATTGTGTGTAACCTTTTAAATCGGAATGTTTAACCCCTTGATTTATGATCTTAAGGCCCATTATTTCAGATGGCTTTAACTTGGAATATCTGAGGCAGTGCAGTAGGAGCCTTTCCAAAGCTCCTCCGTAGCACGGCTAAAGCATCTGGCTTTCTGATCTCAAGCTGGAATAACTTCCAGCACCGAGGAAAAAGAACATTTTATTTATTTTTTTTTTAAGTACCCGTGGCCCTTTTTTTTTTTTGGTCTATTTTATCCCTGTTTATAGTGATGCTTTCCTTTTTATTCATCTCTTTTTTTTTTTTTTTCCATTCTGTACCTTAGCTAATTTCTTGTTCTTTTGTAGTGGTTCTGTCACAGGGATTGAATTTTCCCTTTGAAGACCAAGTGTTTGGAAAAAGAGGGGTGTGTCTGATGGGAAACAAGCTCAGTGAGACGAGCTGAAGCCCATCAGAGCATGACCTGGTGATTCTGGACTTCTTGATGGCACTCCCAGGGTCTGAAGGGACTTTCCATTCACCCCTGGCTTGTTCTCCACGGGCACAAAATTTAGGCTTGTTGGGGGGAAATGCTTAACTTGTGTCCCTGCTGCTGGAGAGGAAAAGAGAAGCCTCATCTTCCAGCCCTGTCAGCCTGGTCCTTTCCCACTAAATCCACTTCAAATACATACTTTTTTTTGTTGTAAAGCCATTTGAAAGACTTAATGGACTGTGATTTTTCTCATTGTGGAAGAGCTGTAGTGCGGCTGAGAGTGACACTTAATAGTCTGTCGAGAGAAGATGTATAAAAACCCCCATCTAGGAGTGGGGTTTTTTTTAAGACAACAGTGCTTTTGTTAGTCTGGGATTATTTCTGGCAGCGTCACAAGCTCCACTTTGGAGTGGCTCAGACTTAACTTATATAAAAACAGTTCTCTGGGTGTTAACATGAATGAATTGGTGGCTTTTCCTTCCTTTTTCCCTCAGCCACCAGCGAGCGTCTCCCTGGAAGGCTGTGCTAAACCCCTCCTGGGTGGCTGCAGGGCCTGATTTTTGCCCTGTGCAGATGTTTGTGCCAGCCCTGGCAGCGGGAGGCATCACAACCCTCTCTGCTTTTCTTTTCCTTGCTCCCCCCAGCCATGTCCAAGTCTGCTGTGAAAATCTCCTCGGACCTGCTGTCGAACCCGCTGTGCGAGCAGGAGCCGGGATTCCTGGAGATGGTCACAGCCTTTGACACGGCCATGAAGAGGATGGACTCCTTCAACCAGGAGAAGGTGAACTGGCTTGGGCTGAAGGAGGGGAGAGCGGGGTGTGCTGGTGGTGTAAAATCCCATAATGGTTTGGGTTGGAAGGGATCTTAAAGCTCATCCAGTTTTCCACGGGCAGGGACAACTTCCACTGTCCCAGGTTGCTCCAACCTGGCCTTGGACACTTCCAGGGATCCAGAGGCAGCCACAGCTTCTCTGGGAATTCCATCCCAGCCTCTCCGCACCCTCCCAGGGAGGAATTCCTTCCCAATATCCCATCTAACCCTCTGGCAGTGGGACGCCATTCCCTGTGTCCTGCCCCTCCATCCCTTGTCCGGAGTCCTTGTATCTTCCCCTTCCAGACAGATCCTCCTTCCCTTTTTATCATCATCCCCAAAGCTTTTCCCACACAAGTTTCTCTCTAATCTCATCCTCCTGGCTGGTTGTACTGGGGATTTCTGCCCACACTGAGCACATGGGGCAAATCTGCTCCTTTTTGGTTAAAGAACATTGTATTGTGCCCCAAATCCCAAACCACCCCGGAGTGGGCTCTGTGCAAGCCCGTCCTTGTGCAAACTGGCTTTTCCAACCGTCCACTTTTGCTTTCCACAGGTGAATCAGATCCAAAAAACAGTCATAGAGCCTCTGAAAAAGTAAGTACCAGCACCATTTCATATATATATTACATATATATTTTATATATATATATATATATATATTATTACTAATATATCCGTGCAAGGAAGGGAGAGATGTTGCAGAACCTTTGTAGCCAGAGAGGTGGGAAATACAGAGAGGAAAACACCCAAACCCCACAGTTTTGCCACCCTGGTTTGCAAAATTCCCACTTTTCCCAGGGTCACAGGTTGTACCCCCAAACCTTTAAAGGATCATCACTTCAGTTCTCTCCCCAGTACCCTCTGAAATCCTGAGATTTGCTGTTTTGTTACAGGAACAGAGCAAAGGGAGCAAAAAATAAAATGAAATTACCGTAATATGACAGTAAGTGTTGCAAATTGCTGAATAACAATTGTAGTTCAGGTTTGACACACAGAGGGTTGTTGTGGTTTTGTTTTTTTTGGGTTGGTGTTGTTTTTTTTATTTTTGGTTTCTTTTTTTTTCCCCTTAACTTGTTGTTTTCTGCCCAAATCTGAAAGTAAAATCTCCTGGATCACTTAGCACCTGAGGTTACAGCTTGTTCCTGTCTGGGGGATGTTTTGGTGACTCAAGTTTTACCTCGGTCGTCTTTCCACGACCAGAAATTCTTCCTTATTTAAGGGTGGGGGAAAAAAAAATGAAGAAAGAAAGAAAGAAAAAGGAAAAAAATCCCAGCCTTTTGTTGCTTATTATCTAGATTGTCCTCATGAAAGATACATTAACTTTTTCTTCCAGCATTCTGTTAAAATTGGAAGAACTTGTGTTTCTGAAATATTATGTTTTTTTTTTCCTCCAGCTTGTGTTAGTTGATGAAATGAAAGACAATCCCTTCCCCTGCAAACCTTCCTTGTGTTTTAAATCCTGGGGTGGTTAACCCAGGGGAATAAAGGCAATTTCCATGTGTCCATGGCCATGGAGATGCTCCAAGGGGTGGAGCCCCTCTGCTCTGGAGCCAGGCTGGGAGAGCTGGGGGGGTTCACCTGGAGAAGAGAAGGATCCAGGGAGAGCTGAGAGCCCCTTGCAGGGCCTAAAGGGGCTCCAGGAGAGCTGGAGAGGGACTGGGGACAAGGGATGGAGGGACAGGACACAGGGAATGGCTTCCCACTGCCAGAGGGCAGGGAGAGATGGGGAGAAATTCCTCCTGTGAGGGTGGTGAGGCCCTGGAATGGATTTCCCAGAGGATGCCCCATCCCTGGGAGTGTCCAAGGCCAGGTTGGAGCAACCTGGGCTAGTGGAAGGTGTCCCTACCCGTGGCAGGGGGTTGGAACTGGATGATCCTGAAGATCCCTCCCAACCCAAACCATTCCATGATCCCATGACACGGGACCATCAGTTATCTGTCCAACCCTTCAGTTAAACACAAGGGTGTTTTCTCCAACCTCCTGGCTGCTCTCCAGGCTTGGCAATTCTCTCCAACTTCCTAAATTTCCATTGGCCTAGAACATGATATTTCCTTTTTCCACTCCCCTTCCTGCCCTCTGGCACCTGCAAACCATCACTGGGTGCCCTCAACCAGCTCATGTTTCGTGCTGGGGAAGCTGCACCTCCACAAACCCCCATCCTTCCCTTCCCTCCTCCTCCCTTTGTAGGTACATTCCTGGCCAGGAACATTTCTGAGGAGCCCAAGGGTCCATTTTGAGGCTAATGAGATGCAGGAGAGAGAAGTGCAGAGTTTGCACCTCCCCTCGTCCTTGCTGGCAAATAAAACCCCGGCGACATTTCTGGGATAAAAGTTCCAGATTAATGAAAGCTGCCTTGAGGAGCTCTTCTCATTTCCAGTTAGGTATTCCTTCTCTTCACAGAGGCAGCTCTCCCCAGCCTCTCCCAAATTTGCTTTGACCTAGAAAAAAAGGCTTTTTTTTTTTTTTTTGCTCCAACAGCTGCACTTTATTACATCTTCACTGGTGGTCTTTTATAGTTTATTAGCCAAAGAAACAGATAAGTTTAATCCAGACAATTATCATTAGTGGTAATATATTGTAATCAGAGGCACATGGGCTGTAAAATCTCCAGTCAGTTGTCCAGGGATTGGAGTTTTCAGGCAAATATTGGGGAATTTGTTAAACCATGTTGGAAAAAAGCAGTAGTAGATTTAGGGGGGAGGGGGAGGTGGAGGCTCGTATTGTTTAAATCCTTCTCCTTCTGGGGACGGAGGGTTATTCATAATTTGGCTTTTCGAGCCCCTTGGCTGGCAGTTACTCATTTATTTTCGGGGAAGGAGCAAAGGCCCAGTGAGAATATTGCATATTTCAGTGGGTGGGTTGGGCAGGGAGCTGGGCAGGGGCGGGGAGGGCTCGGCTCCTCTTTGGGACATGCCTGCGTAGTTTCACACCAGATCAGCGGATTTTGGGGGCAAAGAGGGAGAGAAAAAGCAGCTGGTCTTTCCTTCCCCTCTCCCAGTTCTTCACTCTGGCTTGGGTGAGCAGCCAGGGCAGAGGCAGGGATTGGTGGTGTCACCTTAGTGTTCCGTGTTGTGCGTCCGTATTTAAGGGAGGAAGCGGCTTAAACCAGCCAGGTGGTTTGGGGATCCGTGGGATTTAGGGCCTTTCACGTTTGGAGCCGATTTTCGGGGCCGCAGGGTCTCGATTTAACAGCCTCTGTCTGAACCTCCCCAGGCAAGGGGGTGTCGTGGTCACCTGGCACGGTCCCGTTCCCTTGGCTCCGAGCATGGAGAGGTTTGGCCATGGGGTTGTTGTGGTCACTCCAGCATGGCACAGTCCTCTTGGAGTGCTGTCCAGCTCCCAGAACCAGGGAGGCTTTAGCCATGGGAATGTCGTGGTCGCCCTGGCACAGCATCACCCCCTTGGAGTGTGCTCCTGCTCCTGAGAACAATTGGCACATGGTCCTGCTCCCAGAATCGGAGGGGTTTTGGCCATGGGGATGTCATGGTCACCCCAACTCAGTATCATCCCTTTGGAGCATTCTCCTGTTTCCAGAGCTGGAGAGAGCTTAGCCATGGGAATGTCCTGGTTGCCCTGGCACAGTGTCATCCCTTTGGTGGGTACATGCTCCCAAAATTGGAGAGGCTTTGGCCATGGGAATGTTGTGGTCACCCTGGCACAGCATCATCCCCTTGGAGTGTGCTCCTGCTCCTGAGAACGATTGGCACATGGTCCTGCTCCCAAAATTGGAGGGGTTTTGGCCACGGGGATGTCGTGGTCACCCCAGCACCCCTTTGGACAATTCTCCTGCTGCGGGAACTGGAGAGGGTTTAGCCATGGGAGTGTCCTGGTCGCCCTGGCACAGTATCATCCCTTTGGTGGGTACATGGTCCTGCTCCCAAAATTGGAAGGGTTTTGGCCACGGGGATGTCATGGTCACCCCAGCACAGTATCATCCCTTTGGTAGGTACATGCTCCCAAAATTGGAGAGGCTTTGGCCACGGGAATGTCCCGGTCAGCCTGGCTTTGGCAGGGGTGACTCAGAGGGTGCTGCCACCTGGGTGCCACCACCCAAGGGTGTGTGTCAGCCCTGTGGGACATCCCAGAAGTGGGATGCAGCAGCAGATGGATGTATAAATTCAATTGGAGCGCGTGGCATCCCCGGCGAGGGGATCACCCCCTTCATCCCATCACCCCCTTCATCCCATCACCCCACCATCCCATAAACCCCATAAACTGCCTTTCTTGCCGGTGGCTGAAGCCGATCACGGGCCACGAGCAGCTCCAGGGGTGCCAGGACCGGAAGCAGGAAAAGCCGCTTTCATGTCCTTAACGAGCCCCTAATGAGGATTTGGAGGCCAGAGCAGCCACATGGCCCCTGCGCCGCCTAATCCCCCTCTGTGCCGCTCCCCTGGCCCGGCCCCCTCCGGCCTGTGCCTTCTCCCTCCCCTCGGAAGGGCTGGTTTTAATTTCCCCCTTCCTGGTGGGTGGACGGGACGTGTGGGCACTGGCTGAGGAATGGCAGGAATCCCCTGAGCCGTCCCGGTGCCTCTCCCAGCTTCCCATCGCTTTCTTTGGCGTCCGATGCTCCCCAGCTCTTTTATTCCTTTTTTTTCCCCCCCTGTCCAGCACCAGCCCCTTTCCTTTTGCTTTCATTATCCAAGCCATCATCCCTAAAATAATGCCATAGGGAAGAACCACCTGTGTGCCAGCCTAGTCCAGCTCTCAGGCTGCCAACAGGAGCGTTTGAGACACTTGAAAATGGGGAAAAATAAAGGTTTCATTTCACCGTTATTTTTTTTCCTCTGTGCGAAAGCCCTGGCACCTCTTTCCCATTGCTGGCTCTAAAAATGGGGGCTGGAGGGAGCTGTGGGGCAAGGATTTGGGATGGAGAGGGTGAGGATTTGGGATGGAGAGGGTGAGGATTTGGGATGGAGAGGGCGAGGAGAAGAGCTGCAGGCTGGGAGGTGACGGGATGTTCCCGCTCCTCCAGCGTCCCCACCATCCCCATCCTGGCCCTCCCAGCAGAGAGGTGGGAAGAAGTTTTCAATTTGCAAGCCCCAGACTTGTCAGCTGGGCTGACAAACAAACGGATCCAGCGGTGCCAGGAATCCTGGGGGGCACTTTTATCTCCCGTGGCAGCGTCTCTCCAACCCCATCCTTTAATTACAGGGAGGCCGGCGTGGAGACGAGGTGGCAGCCTGATTTATAATTCAGAGGACGGGGTGATTTAGATGTTTTCCCAAGGATAACCTGTCATCCCAAGAGGAGTTCACCAGCAGGTTCCCCCTCTCCCCCCCCACGGCAGCAGGGAGATAGTAATTTGTATTTTCTTTTCGTTATCCCTGCGTATCTCCCCTCACCTGCTCCTCTTAAGCCGCCTGGGCTGTAATCCCCTCTCAGCAGCCTTCCCTAAAAAGTGACAGGGAACAACAGCAGCTTATTCCACAAGCTGCTTTCATGGCTGGGGCTCTAATACCCCCGTGCTGCTGTTTTACCTTCACTTCACCACCACTCCCTCCAAATTTTACTCGAGTCAGCTTTGATTTTTCTTTGTTTTGTCGTGAAACAAATTAAAACTCAAGTAGCAGAGGGCAGTGGTGGGGATTTGGGGCTGGTTATGGCTGTCAGACCCCCTCATTCCATATGGAATGAGCGTAAGGAGGAGGACAGTGCTGGGATTGTTGACAAGGTTAGATATTAGGAATTTTTTTTTCATGGAAAGGGTTGTTGGAACAAGCTGCCCAGGGCAGGGGTGGAGTCGCCATCCCTGGAAGTGTTCAGAAAACATGGATGTGGCACTTGGGGACACGGTTTGGTGGTGAACACGGTGGTGCTGCTGGGCTGATGGTTGGACTTGATCCTAAAGATCTTTTCCAACCTTAATGATTCCTTGATTCCGTGATAAATTCCCACATCTACTCCAGGGTTTTCCCCTGTGCACCTCGCAGTGATAGGGATTGTTGCCCTTGCTCCGTGTGGTGGGGAGTGAAATGACCAGGATTTGATTGTGAGGCTTCCCTGGGCCTTCCCCCAACTCCCTAAAATCCTGGGATTAGTTGTTCAGGCTCCATTTCCAGGGGGGGCTGGTGCTTTTTGGGGGTTTCTCCCCTCCCGTGGCACCGAGGTTGGTCCTTGTCCCTCGTTCTGCCGCCAGGAGGGTTCACACTCCTCAACCAGAGGCTTTGGAAAACATCTTTGATCCCCGTGGGGTTGTTCTTGGAGGGCTTGGACGTGCCTGTGGATGGCAGGAGCTCTGCAGGCGCCTTTGTGCCAGGCTTTGCACCAGCAGCATTTGGAAATAACATGCATGGGATGGTTGGGAAGGCACTGGGCCGACATGTGAAGTGATGAAGCCGCAGGAATAACTTGGCACTGGCACGAGCCCGTATCTCCCTGTCACCCTGGGATCATATTTCTGTCCACACAGGGAGAAAAAACCTGGGCAGGACATCAGCATGGGCAAGAAACCTGCTGTCTGTGAATCCCAGGGGATTTCAGAGCTGCTGGAATTTAGGTGGAGTTGGAGCTGGAGGCAGCTTTGCCTCAATCCACAGCAGTCCAAGGAAAGGAGCATCTTGCCCTGCTTGAGCTGAGCTAATCCTGCATGAAAATTAAACCAAGTGGCTTGGCTGGCACGGGGAGAGCTTGGTGGGCATGGGAAAAGCTTGGCTGGCACAGGGAGAGCTTGGTGGACACAGGAAAAGCTTGGCTGGCACAGGGACAGCTTGGTGGCACTTTGGTGGTGTCCAGAGGAGCCACAACTGACCCAATCCTTCCTGCTGGCACTGGAGGTGAAGGATCACCACGGTGACACAATGGGGAATGGGTTTAAACTAGGAAAGGGGAGATTTAAATTAGAGATTAAGAGGAAATCCTTCCCTGTGAAGGCGGTGAGGAACTGGGATGGAATTCCCAGAGAACCTATGGCTGTCCCATCCTTGGAAGTGCCCAAGGTCAGGTTGGAGCAACCTGGTCTAGTGGAAGGTGTCCCTGCCTGTGGCAGGGGGTGGAACAAGATGATTTCAAGTCCCTTCCAACCCAAACCATTCCATGATTCAATGATTCCCAGGAACTCAGGACTCTCCGAGCCGGGCACGGCTGCGGATCCAGGGAGCTGAGCCCCCCCCCTTCCCTCTGAAATGCAGCGTATAATCTATGCATTAAAATTCCTTGTGAGACAGTAGTTGCTGTGCCTACACAGTCACAGCCTCTTCAGATGCAGCCCTGTAGATATTTTACAAAGCTCTGCGTGTAGATATTTTACAAAGCTCAGTGTCCTCCCATCACGGGGCTGCCAATCCCAGTTGATGCCGGGAATGAGAAAGGGGAACAAAAAAAAAAGAAAAAAAATAAAAATCGAGCATTTTTCCCTCTTTAAAAGCCAGATTTGACTTCAAAGTGAATGGAAACTGCGTGGCTGATCATCTTCCTGCCTCCTCACTCACTGCTTCCCCGAGCCAAAGGGTTTGCTCTTCCCCCCCGGGTGGAAGTGGATGGGTGTGGATTCTCCGGTGTCTCGTGGCTCTGTGAATGCAGGAGCACCGTGGATGTGCCAGGGAAAGGCTGGGCCACCGAGAAAACACCACCAAAAGCTGGGTTTAGGTGCCAGCAGAAGGCTCAGTGGTTTTGGGACGTCTCTTAAAAGTGTTTTCCAGGAGCTGGTGGATGCGCGGGAGGTGACGGCCACATCCAGGACGTGCTGGGTGGTGACCACCTTGCTGCACAGCAGAGAAGGGAGCATTTCCCAGCCTCAGGCCATCTCCTCTGCTGTTCCCATGCCTGGATTTCTCACTGTGGAGGAGCAGCTCAGCTCTCCCCCGTGGCCCTCATTCCCTGCTCCTGCCCTGCTTTAGGTCCGAGGGTTTGTGTCCTCACCAAACCTCCCCCATCAGGGATAGAACATAAAATAAAGCCAAGAGAGCCCCTGGCCTGGTGGGATCCATCCTTTCCATTAATAATTAGGAGAAATCCCTGCAGAAGCTGCCACCTCAAGTCTGTGCTGTTGGCAAAAAACATCCACATTGAGGAGACCTGGTTTAAAAACAGCCCTGGAAGTGCTCCAGGCCAGGTTGGATTGGGCTTGGAGCCTCCTGGTCCAGTGGAGCATGTCCCTGCCAGTGGGATTGGAACTGGATGGTCCTTAAGGACCCTCCAAACCATTCCATGGTTCTATGAAACCAAACCATCTTTTTATGAGACCTCTCAGCCTGACCACCCCTTCCCATCCTCCGCACCCTCCTTCCCTCCCATCCCTGTTCCTCTAACCCTTCTCCCGGCGTATTTTTGGACTTTATGAAGAGGTAGGAGATATTTTAGCAGCCCAGGAGCTGGTGAGGCCATGCCTGGAGCCCGGTGCATCCAGGACATGTCACCCATTTAAATATAATGGGGCCGTGTGGGACAGTGCCCATAAAAAGCAATGTCAGGGCAGAGCATCTGATCCGCCCTGGGCAGCTGGAGAAGCTCCCTGATGACTTTTCCAGGTTGTTCCTCGTGCCACAGCCCCAGTCTGTCGCAACAGGGTCGGTCAGAGGGAGAATATCATGGGATAAATATATATTTGTATATATTTGTTCTGTGCCAAGCATGAGAGCCTTGGAGGGGGGACGTGCGGGGACCGGTCGGGATTGGAGGATCACGTCCCTCTCCAGCATCTCAGCGAGGGATGCTCTGCACAAATGCAAATATTCCCACTTCTCCCTCGCTCCTGGAGTTCGCCCTTTGCTCAGGGATAAAAGTTTTTCCCTGGGCACCCCCCAGTCCAGCACATCAGCACCCTCCGGAGCGAGCGCGGCGGCAGAAAATGGGATTTTAATAGGGGATGGAACGGCTGGGAACACCCGTGGTTTCAGCTGAACCCTGGATTTAGGTCACATCTAAAGCAAATTACACTCATAAAGTGATATTTGTGTCTTTTCTTCTTGCTAATGTGCCCCCCAGTCACTTTGTATTTATATATATTATTATTTTTTTTTTAACATTTAAAGAGGTGGAAAAGCTGTTTGTTCCCTCTTGGAAGTAAAATCCATCACCAGGCTGTTCAGATATATTTTTCACCACCAATTCCTGGCTTTGACTCCCCCAAACCACCTTGTAAATTATGAATATTAAATTAATATCCCCGGAGGGAGCATCACCCATTTGATACGAACCCACAGCCCAGCCCTGCTTCCCACTGGTGTAATTTGATTTACTGGAATTTGGGAGACAAGAGCAAAGCTCCAGTTCCTGCTTTTCCCTTTTCTGTCACGTTCAAAACTATTCTCTCTGGTCTCCCCCATCAGATGTTCGTTGTTTCCTCAATTTGTAACACATTTTAATGACACGAATCTTCCCGTGGCCTGGGGCTGATTTTTGGATGCTGTTAGTCCTTCTGGGAGGAGGGGTCAGAGCTGGGTTTGCAACCCCAGAGTAGCAAAAAAAAATTTGCCCTCCCAAAAAGTAAAAAAAAAAATTAAGCGAAAGGTTAAAAAAAATGGCTCCCCCCAAAAAAAAGCAAATTAAGAGAAAAAAAAGGCAAAAATTAACGATAAAAGAGAAAAATGCAAAAAAAAACCCCAAAAACCACAAACCAAAAAATGGCTGCACTTAATATTTCATATTTATTTTTTCATGGACTTTTTATTCAGCTTCTCTGCCTGCTCATTCCCCTTTCAGAGGGGGATTGGGGAAATACCACATTAATTAAGTGTACTGTGTGACCATCACAGAGCCCTGGAATGGTTTGGGTCGGAACCTGGCCCAGGGTGCCTTGGGTGCTGCATCCATCCAAAATCTGCCATCCCAAGGCCTTTCCCATCCCTTTTTCCAGGTTCAGCAGCGTGTTCCCCAGCCTGAACATGGCGGTGAAGAGGCGGGAACAGACGCTCCAGGACTACAAGCGCCTGCAATCCAAGGTGGAAAAATACGAGGAGAAGGAGAGGACCGGCCCCGTCCTGGCCAAGCTGCACCAGGTACCGAGATACTCACCCAGCATTCCCAGGAAAACTTGGGGAAGAGCTTTTCCCTTGGCACCTGGCCACCCGTGCAGCATATGAACAGTTTGGAAGGGTGTCTTTTTACCAGTGGGGAAAAAAAAAAGAATCCCCGGGTTGGATAATGCGGATTTTAAAGCAAAAGAGCCGCTTTTCCAAGATAAAAGGGAATGTTTTCCAACGCAAAACGGGATCAAAGCCCCCCAGGAGCTGGGGGATGCTCGGGGTCGAGGCACAGGGGGGGTTCCCCCCCTCCCGACCTCCCCGTCTGAGGGAGCAGCTGGATGGGAAAAGGGACAGATCAGAGCATTCCCCCAGCTTTATGTTTCCCACCTGTTCCGAAAATTCGTCTTGGAAAAAATCACCGGTAATTGGTTAATGGGAAGTTGTGCCAGATTTATTTTTTTTTTCCCCCCCCTCCCCCCCCAATTTTCAGCAGAATCCCGATTGGGGGTTTGGGTTTTTTTGTCATTCCAAAAATTCTTTGAGTTTGGAATTAAATCTTCCCCATCGTTTCTCCACCAAATCTGTGGCTCCGCCAGCACGTGGCTTGATCCTCTCGGAGGAACAATTGATTCCCAGCGTCAGAGAAAATGGGTTTTTCTGATGAGTTTTCCCCCCCCCCCCAAAAAAAATGAAGTTTTGTGTTAAAGAACAGCCCGAACAAAAGACACCTCTGATTTAACAGTAAGCAGCTTATTTTGCTCAGCCTCGGCGACTAAAGCTGGGGCTGGAAAAACGGGAGTGCTTTTGTCCTGGTGATTAAGCAGGTTTTAGTTATTTAATGTATTTTTTTCCCTTAATGAACTTCTGATCTAATTCTACTCCCCCTCTCAAAAAAAAAAAATAAATAAAACTTCACTAAACACTGCATGAGCTTAAACACCTGTGGGAGGGAGCCTTAAGCATTCCCAAAGCCGGGGTATCCAAGGGGCCCAGATTTGATGGGAAATGGCCTTGCCTTATCCAGGTGTTTAATTATTGAGCTGCAGGTTTAATCAGGTATTTACTCCCAGTTCTCTGCTCTCCGTGAGCTCCATCCCTGGAGTTCCAATGTCCGTGGGGAACGATGAATTTGCCTCTGGGGCTGGGGTGATTTGAGGCTCTGCCAGCCCGGAGCTCTGCCCATTCCATCCCTCTGGAATTCTGTCCCTGTCCCCGGGAGCGGGGCCGGCGCCGTGGCCGGGCTCGGATCCCCTGCACCCCCCCTCCCTCTGGAATGGCACCGGGATTAAGTGGCAGACTTGAACCAGTCTAATATTTCACAGCCCACCCCCTCCTGCCCTTTTCCACACCATCCCTGAGACATTTCCCTTTCTCCCCACGCTTCTGTTGGAAGGAGCCAGTTGGACACGCTGAGCTGAAGGTCACGGGCAAAAGGGGTGGTGGGGGCAGGATCCTGGGGAGATGGTCCTGGGAATTGCAGGGAGAGGGGACATGGACATGGCCAGGGACATTCTCCAGCCTGACTGAGCTTTAGGGATGGTTTTTGTCCATGTTTTTCCAAAGGAGGGAAGACCAGCTGGCTCAGAGCCTCTCTGGGTGTCCTGTGGCTCTGCAGGGTCAGAGCTTGGTTCCCACCAGGCTCCAGTGGATGGTCACTTGATCCCACCAGGCTCCAGTGGATGGTCACTTGATCCCACCAGGCTCCATTAACTGGTCACTTGATCCCACCAGGTTCCATTAACTGGTCACTTGATCCCACCAGGCTCCACTGGATGGTCACCTGAGTCCCACCAGGTTCTATTATTCCATTAACTGGTCACTTGGTCCCACCAGGCTCCACTGGATGGTCACTTGGTCCCACCAGGTTCCATTAACTGGTCACTTGATCCCACCAGGCTCCATTGGATGGTCACTTGGGTCCCACCAGGCTGTGTTGGATTGTCCCACACTTCCCAGCAGGTCCCATTAGCTGATCACCAGGTTCCATTGGACGATCCCATGGGTCCCACCAGGCTCTCCCTGCTTGTCCTCAGGTCAAAGCAGAGCATTCCTCTGTCCCGGGGTGGCCTCTTTGAAGGCATTCCCAAAGGAAGAGCGTTTTCCCAGGTGTCTGACTCACAGCCTCTCCTCTCCTCTCCCAGGCCCGGGAGGAGCTGCGCCCGGTGAAGGAGGACTTTGAAGCCAAAAACAAGCAGCTCCTGGAGGAAATGCCCAAATTTTACAGCAGCCGCATCGATTACTTCAAACCCAGCTTTGAGTCGCTGGTCCGGGCACAGGTGAGAGGCTGTTCCTGCCTGCTGGGCACTGCCAGGGGGGAATCCTTTGGTGGGGATCCTCCTGCAGAGCTCCCGGGTGGGGATTCCACTGGGAGCAAGGTGCTTTCTTGCAGCAGTGCCTCCAGGAATTCCATCACCCCGGTGGGAGGGCATGGGGAGCAGTGGGATGGCTGGTGGGGGTTCAGATGGACCTTGGCCCGGCACAAGTGGTGCAGTGCTGGATAGAAAGGACAGCTGAGGGGAATTTTATATGGATCTGGGACACTCCTGGTACGTGGATCATGTCCTGTCCCGCAGTTCCAGCCCTGGCTATACATAATCCACTGGGATTTGATGGCTCTATCCACCTGGGCATGTCATCCCCTTGGATTCAAGTCCTGAGCTCTGGGTTGTGTCTTGTTGGAGGTGTTGAGATGCTCAGTGCTCATCTTAAGGGTCTCTTGTGGCTTCTGGTGAGCAGAGAGGAGGCTCCTGGGACATCTCCACGCTGAGGATTTGCAGGAAAGGAGTGGCCTAAATAACATACAGCTTTCACTTCCATCCTCCAGCCTCCTTCGGGGACTTTGCTGCTCCTCCTCCTCCTCCTCCCTTTGCCCTTTTCCTCAGGCTGGAGAGGGACAGGGTTGGGATCTAATCAACCTTTGAACCTCCAGCACCTCATGCCCTGGGTCACGGGGCGATCCCGTGCTGGGGGGGGGGAGGACGAAACCTCGCTCTGCTCCCTCCGTGGGCGTTTCCCGGTGGTATTTTTGGGAAGGGAGCTGCTGCAGGGACACAGGTGCCGGGCGGGGGGGGGCTGCAGGGAGGTGCTGGGAGCACGTGTTCCATCTCACCTCCGACTCTGGGGGGGCCTCTGCGCGGAGCTGCCAGCGAGTTGTCTGCAGGCTGATTCACCTACCAGATGGTGCCGATGCTCCCTGCGCCGCAGGGTGGGTGCTGGGGATGCTGTTCCTGCTGTTCCCTCAGCGATGGGCCCCGGGGCTCCCTGTTCCAGCCCGGCACAGCCGGAATAACCACAATTCCCAGAGCCACCGCGGGGTCTCGCTGGCCCTTTCCCCCTGCAGACCCTCCTCAGGTCTCACGGATGAGACCTGGAAACCCAAAGGTTCTCTGCCATCTCCGGGTGTTTGCCATCCATGAGTTTCCTCAGAGAGCAGCTTTGCCCCCCTGGCTTTGACCACGATGTCCCTCACTCCGTTTGCATCCCGATTCCCAGGGAGTTTTGGGCGAGGGCACGTTGGGATGGATGTGCTCGGAGCACCCAGGGATGTGAGCAGGGAGCAGCAGGATGTCCTTGCTGGGGCTGTTTGTAAGACTCTCCATTCATATCCCTCTTCTTCCTTGGGAATCCTCTGTTTTCTCTCCCAGCCTGCTCCATCTTCAGGTGAGGAGTTTCTCAGGAGAGCCGAGTGAAATCCCGTTTTTAATCCCCAAAAAAAGGCAGCGTCGTAACAAAGCTGATGCATCTCCCGTGGGCTGGACTAGAGCTGGTCCCAGATGGATGCAGCTCCCATCCCTCCCTCCCTCCCTGCCAGCCTCCATGGGAGCTGCATCCCTCTCCCCCAGCACTGGCTGCACCCCTTCCACCCCCAGGGAGGGAATGCCGGGAGGAGAGCTCGGAATGTGTGTCCCCCTCCGCCGCTTTAGGAGCTCTGGGAAGAGTTTTCCCATCAAAGGGGCTTAAATATTAAGGAGAAGGGAAATGACTTGCCTGAGGGAATGAGTCAGTGGCGAGCCAGGAATAGCAGCCAGAGCCCTGACTCACCTGAGGAGCTGCTCACCTGCAGGCAGCTGCCTGGGAAGGGCATCCCGGGGGCTGCCGGGGGGCTGCCGGGGGGCTCCCGGGAGCATCCCCATTCCCTGTGGGAATATTTCCCAGCCAGCCCCGCTCATCCCAGGTTTCTCTCCCTCCATGCCTCCTTGAGCTGATTTAGCACCTCAGGGGGAGGGCGTGTTCCTCGATGGAATTTCTATTTTCAGCCTCTTCTCTGGGTACCTTTCTAGGGCCGATGGTTGGGATGGGGCTGGAGGTGCACCCCTGAAGGAAAGGGGTGGATGGAGGGAGGCTGGGATCAGCTGCCACCGTGCTGGTGGCCATGACTTGGGGGCTGCTTGTCCCTGGGTCAAACCCACCATCCAAAAGACAAAACTAGGCAGTTTTCCCTATTTTTTTGGCCCTGGAGAAATCGGAGGGTTACAGTGAGACAAGAGTGTGACAGTGACACCGGGAAGGGCTGGGAAAGGGACCAGCTACCATGGCAAAAGGACCCTGCTCCAAACCAGCCCCATGGCTCTGACCCAAGGAGACCCTCCAGAGCCTCCTCTCCGGGCGGGCGAGTTCCCATGGCACAGCCTGGCCGCATTCCCGGTGTCTCCTGACGCCGGGACATGTCCCGAGCTCGCAGGGCTGTAACATTCAACTCCAAATTCTTCCCTCCACCCACGTGCCCAGGCCAAGCCAAGGGAGGCAAATGTTTCCCTGGCTTGGGGGCTTTGAAGTGGCCACACCGAGATGAAAGGGGGGGATTTTGGAGCTGGTGCGAGGCGTGAACAAACTTCCTTCCCGCTTCGTGCTTTATTTTCCAGCTAGAAAACGTGATATTCCTTTGGTTTTTAAGGAAATGGGGGGGGAAAAGATGGGGCTGGCAGGCTGGGGGGGTTGCTGTGGGATGGGGGAGCCTGGCCCTGGCAGTGACCCCGGGTTTGTTTTGGGTAGGGCTGACCCAAACACAGCCGGCCGTTCCCGGCCGGGCCGTTGTGAGCGGGATCTACAGAAAATCCGCGGAACACCGTGTCCCCAAACAGAATTAGTTCAAGACAGGTGGACTCGGGGCCGTTGGCTCGGGCTCAAAGGCGAGTTGGAGATGGGATTTGATGGGATGGGGACGGAGCATATGGTATCCATAGCTGGAAAAGTACTGGGCTGGTGGGAGCAGGTAGGGCAGGGGGAGCTGCCTGCGGAGCCACAGGGTCCCCCCTCGTCACTGCCACGAGTGTGGGGTGCAGCCCCTCCTGGGACCCCCTGTGGAGGCAGGGATGGTTTCCACTCATATTCCAAGGGGAGCAAAGCACGGGGGGATCAGTGCCAGTGGGATTCTGTTGATGCAGCTCAGGAGACTCAGCTGGTTGTGCCCCTGCTGGTTTGGCACAGGGGCCTGCTGGGGGAGAGGAGCGTCCCCGAGGACACCCCCCAGGCCCTGGGGACACGGCGTGTCCCATGGGAAGGGCTCGGTGGCTGCGGGATGTGGGTGGTGGGGGGGAGCAGCACCAAAGAGTTTGGACTGAGGGCAATCCTGGGGGACAGTCCTGGGAGCAGCTATGGGGGAAATTCTGGAGGGGCCAGCCCTGGAGGACGATCCTGGGGGTTAATCTTGGGGGGCAATTCTGAGGACGATCCCGGGGCCAATCCCAGGAGAAATCCTGGAGGCAATCCCAGGGCCAGTCCTGGTGGGGGGACAATCCTGGGGGTCAATCCTGGGGAGCAGCATCTGCCGCCCCGGCGAGATCCATTCCAACGTGCCGGCGCCTTTTCCGTGCTGGAATTGGCAGTGCCACTTGGCCATATGTGACTGAAGGGAGCCCAGCTGACTCCAGGCTGGGGACAAGGGGCACGGGGGGCTGCTCCAGAGCTCTGGCACCCGCTTGGCACCCCTCCAGCCCGGATCCGTGCTCACCCACGGCGCTGCCGAGGGATCTGGGTGGTGACGGGTTGTTTTTGGCATCTCTTGCTCGTGAGGGGCTTTTTGGGGTCGTCTGACTGCGGGGCCACAGTTTGGGGAGGGGTGTGCGGGGATTTTGGGGGGCTCCTGCCAGCTCAGCCCTGCACAGGGCTCGTTAGTCACCGTGTTAACGAGCTGTGACTCACCTGGATCCCACTGCGTGGGGAGACCCCGGAGAAGCGCCCGGACCCCCGGCACGGACCCACCCAGGGAGAGGGGTGCAGGCAGCCAGCCCTGGCCTGTGGGGCCCCAACATCCCCCCCTTGGGCCTGCCCAAGCACCGTTTCGAGCAGGATTAGGGGAGCTGGTCTCCATGGAGACCGTGTGTGTGTCTCTGCACTGGTGCTGCTGGAGATGCTGGGGCTGCGCTTGTGCCCCTCTGGGAAATGGGGGCAACGCTCCCCGTCCCTCCCTGACGGCGCTGGGGGGATGCCCGGGACAGGATCCCACATCTCCTGCAGTGCCAGGGGTCCTGTGGCGCCCAGGGGTCCCACAGCAGCAGGAGTCCTGCAGTGCCAGGGGGGTCCCACAGGCAGGACTGGGGGTCCTGCAGTGCCACGGCTCCCGTGGCACCCGTAGGTTCTGCAGCACCGGGGGTCCCCAAGGCAGGATCGGGGGTCCCGCGGTGCTGGGAGGGGTCCCGTGGCGCTCAGGGGTCCTGTTGTTGGGGCTGGTGCTCCTGCAGTGCCAAGGGTCCCACGACACCCGGGGAGGGATCCCACAGGCAGGGCCGGCGTCCCGCAGCTCTGGGGTTCCCGCAGGCAGCACCGGGGGGGTCCCGCAGCGCCGGGGGTCCCGCAGGCAGGGCTGTGTGGCCCCCTCCCCTCCTCGGAGCCCCTCTCCCAGGCAGCTCAACCCGCTGCCATCTGCCTGCGCTTGACCCACCGGCTCCCGCTCCGGGGAAGCGCTGCTCGCTGCCGGGAGATAATTGGCGGTGCTAATTAGCACGTTATTAAAACACCCCTCCTCCTCCTCCTCCTCCCGGTGCTCCACGGCGGGGCACGGCGCTGCCGGGCGTGACACCCACCGTGCCCACCGTGCCCACCTTCGCCCCACGAGCATCCCGGCGGCGCGGGCGGGCGGGTGGATGGATGGATGGATGGATGGGCGCCCGGTGTGACACCGGGTGACAATCGAGGGGACGCAAAAAGGAGGGTGGCGGGTGCCCGGGTGGCAGCCCCGCACGCGCCGCTCCCAGATGGGAAGCGAGCGGGGAGAAGGGCAGCGTGTTATTAAAACGTGTTGAGTTGTAATAATCCAAGGGGGTGGCATCGCCACATGGGAGGGAGCTATTTTAGACACAAACGCTCCGGAGAGGGGCTGCTGAGGGCACCCGCGGGAGGAGGGGGGGGGGCGAGGGGGGAGAAGGGGACCCCCCGCAGCCCTCCCCCTTCCCCTCCCCAATCCCGCTTTTCCAACAGGTTGTGTATTACACGGAGATGCACAAGATTTTTGGGGACCTGACGGCGCAGATCGACCGGCCCGGGCTGAGCGATGAGCAGCGGGAGAGGGAGAACGACGCCAAGCTGAGCGAGCTCCGGGCGCTCTCCATCGTGGCTGATGACTGAGGGGAGGATGGGGATGGCCCCCCCTCGACCCCAGCTCCCAGCCCAGGGGTGGATTTGGGGCGCTGGAACTGCTCCCTTTGCCGCGTGGATCCCTCCTGCCCCGACAAGGGGTGGGGGGCACAGCGGGGGCCACCCCCTGCCAGCGTCTGGAGATTGGTTTTGCCTCCCCCACAGACGGGTTTTGCCTTAAATTGGGGGGTGTGGTGGAGCAGGGAAGGGAGGTGTCCCATGTGGATGAAGGTGGGAATGGGGTGGGGGCTGCTGGCCTTTTCCAGGCACTCCCACAGTCCAGACCCACTCCAGGAGGATGAGACACCCCACCCTCATGCCCCTTCATTTTGTGCCTTAGGAGCCCAGCGGCCCCCCCAGGGGAGGGTAAAAATCGCTGAAATCCCCTTTTTTTTTTTTGGAGGGAAAGGGTGATGATTCCCGTGCCGAGCATCCCTGCCTCTCTGCATGGGAGTGGCACAAAATGCCTCTGCCCCGCAGCCGAGTGGGGGGTACAGGGGGTGCCCAGGGAGGGGGAGAGGGAGCCCAGACCCCAGGGCAGAGAGATCCATAAAGGAAATAACCCAGCCAGGAGAAAATCCAAGGAAAACTGGGGGGGGGGGGAGGTGTGTGGACTGCAGCCCCTCCTCGGTGTCCGGGGGAGGGCACAGGGGCTCCGCCGCTCTTCTCCAATAAAGTTTTTGGGAGCGCAGCGCCGGTCGCTGTCGGTGCCCATCGCCGTGGCCTCGGGCCACCGCCGGGCCACTGCCGCCCTCTGCTGTCACCCGCCCGCCACTGCCGGGGGGGTGGCACCCAGGGAAGGCTGGAAGGGGTGGGAAGGGGAAAAAAGGGGGATTGAACATCCCTCCCCCGAGGAGGTGAGGAGAGGAAACGGCGTCAGCAGAGCGCGAGGAGCGCAGTTCTCCAGTGAAACACAGGGAATTCGGGCCTGAGCTGGCGCTTTCCGGGCGCTGCAGGGAGCCTGGGGTGGGGCAGAGGGGCTGGAAGGGCGCTGTGGTGGGTTTCTGATGGAGGTAACGGGGGTCCCTTCTCTGCCTGGGGGTGGCACGAGGCTTCCCGCGCCTCCAGGTGAGGGCACACGGCTCCAGCCATCGGGAAAACCACCCCCTCTTCCTGCCAGTGCCCGGATTTGGCAAACCAGACCCTGCACAAGACGGGGAATAGCGGTCAGGGGGGTGTCCTGGGAAACCAGCAGAGAACAGGGAGTTGGCAAGTTTTGGGTTTAGGGGTGGGGGTCCATTCCCAGCTGAAGGAAAGGGAATGGGACAGAGCCCTGGCAGGCCATGGGAATGCCCCAGTGGGGCTGTTTGGAGGGACAGAGCGAGGTCCCCTGAGAGCATCCCGTGCCACAGCTCCTCCCCAGCTCCCAGCACGGAGAACTTCATCCCTCCCTCTGCCCTCGGCTGTTCCTTCCCAACTGCATCACATGCCGGGCCAGGTTTAAGCAAAATAAACCCCGTTGCCACGGTTACCCAGAGCAGGGATGCTAAATATATAGAATATATATATTTATATGTATTTAACTGCCACGCAGGAGCAGGGGCACGTTCTCCCCTGGGATCTGAGCATAGGGGCACATTCTCCCGGCGGGATCTTGAGCCCTGCAGACCTTGGGATGGCTCCCAAGCAGGCAAAAAGTCCATGGCAGCCTCTCCGTGGCCTGGAAGTGTTGATTCCTCACTGGATTCAACCCCACCTGGTGGCTGGGTTTGTGTCACTGTGTCACCCTGGGCAGGGCAGCCAGACCTGCCTGTCCACCTCATCCCACTTCATCCAGAGCATCCACCCTCGGAAAATCCCAGCTCCTGCTCCTCCTGCCCTCAGGGAGAGGGATCTCACCCACGGAAGCTTAACCCCAGCATTCCCAGGGATTCTCGCTGCGTAGTCTCCACACTGGCTGGGGAGGAGAATTCCATCTTTTATAGTAAAAAGCGGATAATTGCCGGGTTTTGCACCACCCACAAGATCCCGGCGTTAATAGGGAAGAGCTGGCAGGAAGGGGAAATTAACTCTACGATGTGGAATGTTCTCAGCCTCGGCTGAGACACTGAGGGATGCACTGCTCCAAGGTGATCCATGGGAGTGGCTGTAGGGACAGGGTCAGGATGGGAACACGCTCCTTCCTCCCCAACAGTTTTTTCCAGTGAGCCCAGTTGTGTTCCAGCATCCCAGTTGTCCCCCTTCCTCCCCAAAGCCCCTGATCCCCCCAGGGACAAGACCCCATGGGACAGGGAGAGGTTTAGCAGATTCCATCCCACCACCAGTCCAGCAGCACCAATCCCAAAGGTTTTTCCCCCAAAAAATGGGTGAATTAACCCTTGCCAGGACTGCCAGCACCAGCACACACCTGGGTCAACACCTTGATTTTCCTGGTCAGGTGCCTGGGAACTTTCCTGTGCTCTGGGTGATCCCAGGGTGGGAGAGAAAGGCTCAGACCTCCCTCCTCCTCCTCCTCCTCCAAACCTGGGTCCTGAAAGGAGAATTGGCATTACCTGGACCAGCCTCAGCATCCTTGGGATCAGTGGGATGCAGACAGGGTCCCCCAGGTGAGGGGGAAGGTGTCCAGCCAGCCCAGGTGGAGGTGACAGAGGGGCAGCAGGGGAGGGGGTTTCCCAGATGCCCATCCCACCACAGATCCAGCCCATCCCTGTCCTCTTCCCACCCCATGAGTCCCTCGTGCCCATTGCTCCTCACCCCCGGGGGGCTCAGGTGAGTGGAGGAGGGCAGTGGGAAGGGCTTTGATGCTGGGAAGAGGGAGGAACAAGGACACAGCGACCCCTGTGCAGGTGTGGGTGCTCCAAAAACCCTTCAGTACCCTCTCATCAGGCTGTGACCTGGCCGACCCTCCCGGGGGGCACTGCCAGGGACCCCCTGCCCCCCCCCCAGCTCCCGGATCCATCCCCTGCCATAAGGATGGATGAGCACTCACGTTTCCCGGGAAGGAGCGGTGGGATGGAGGAGATCGGAGCTCCGAGGATGCCCCCGGGGTGTGCGGGTGGGAGCGGTGCCGGGAGGGCTCTGGAGAGGCTGCGGGATTCGCCGCTGGGAAGGAAGAAGCCCAAGTGACGGTAGGAAAACACCAGGAAAGGGAGGAGGGGGAAAGGGGAGGGATAACGGGATACCTGGTTGGAGACCACCCGCGTCTTCCTCTCTTGCCAGACCCGACCAGTGGACGCGATGAGGGGCTCCAGCAGCTCCAAAACAGCATCACCCCCGGAGCGACCCCCTCCTCACCCACCCCCAAAACACCCCTGCGGGCTGGGGACCACCCCGAGGGACACCCGCTCCTTCCTCCCCACCCGCGACGAGCCCGGGAGCATCATCCCCATCCCCACCCCTCCCCGGCTCCGGCGCGCCCTCCCCACCGGCAGCTTGCGGGGAGCAGGGTGTTGGAGGGGGAGGTCTGGCAGGGAGGACAAGCTTTACCCCCCCTCCTGAGGCAGCGAAACCACCCCCAGGAGCCGGCCCAGCCCCGGGGCTGAGCTGGGAGGAGGGTCAGGGAGGGGACCCCGGGAGACGGGGCTCGAAGGTGGGGGGCGGCAGCCGCTGGAACGGCCCGTGGGAACGGGCCCGGTCGGACAAAAGGGGCGGAAAAAGCCGTCGGAAGTGATGCGGCCATGACGCGCCCTCGCGTGACGTCACGGCGGGTTGAGGGGGGGAGTGACGTCACGCGCGACAGCACCTCACCTCTTTATCAGTGAAAAGACTTTATTGAGGAGGAGGGGGAAAGAAAAAAAAGGAGTGAAGTGGGGGGGGCGCCGGGGACCGGCCCCGGGCGGGCGTGACGTCGTAGGGCGGGGTGTGACGCAATAGCACAGCGCGGTCCCTCCATCCAGGAGCATCGGTGGGAGCGGGACCCGCCCCCCCGTCCTACCTGCACCGGCCACCCCGGAGCGAGCGGCGGGTGAGGCGGGTGAGCAGCACCTTCACCCGGCCCCAGTGCGAGCGCCCGTCCTGCCGGCACAGGGGGGAGTCAGCGGGGGGGGACCCGCGGGACCCCCGCCCGCCGCGCCCCGACCCCCCCCGGCCGTACCTTGTCCGGTGCCGGGGCACCCGCCCCGCTCTCGGAGGGGTCCAGCAGGCTGGGGGAGCTGGCAGAGTGCCCCCACATCCTCCGGCACGGCTCGGGGGCTGCACGGGGGGAGAGGGGGGCACAGAGCTGTCGGAGTCTGGGGTCCTGCCGTCCCACATCCCACTCGGCTCACTCGATGCCTGATCCCGCCACTCCTTCATCCCGCCCCTCTACCTGTTGCCTGATCCCCCCACTCCCGCATCCCACCCCTCTCACCTGGTGCCTCATCCCGCCATTCCCGCAATCCCACCCCTCTCACCTGGTGCCTGATCCCACCATTCCCGCAATCCCACCCCTCTCACCTGGTGCCTGGCTGTCGGAGCAGGAGCGCGGCCGGAACCCCTCACCCCTCCACGCCGCCGAATCCTGCCTCGGGGGCTCCCGGGTGGGCTGTGGGCGAGGAGAGGAGAGGCAGGGTGTGAGCTGGGACCCCCAAACCCCCCCCCATCCACGCATCCCACCTCCTCCCGGCCCTCACCAGAGTGCCAGGGCGGGCGCGCCGGGCATCGGCCGCCTGCTGCCGGAGGATCCTGTTGTCCTGCTGCAGCCGCGCAAGGCGCTCCAGCATCTGGCAGACGTGCTCCAGGTAGCGCAGCCCCTGCCCCTCGGGCACAGCCCGGGGGTCTCGGGGGCTGCCGGGCGGCCGAGCCCTTCCAGCCGCGGGGGCCGCCGCCCCCTCGGGCTCCTCGGGCTCCCGGGGGTCCCGCGGGGGCTCCGCCAGGTCGGCGGTGCTGGCGCTGCGCCGGCTGAGCTGTCGCGGGCATCGCTGCCTCCTGCTCCGCTGCGCTGCCTGCAGCATCTTCCTGCCGGCAGAGCGGCTCCGGGGGGCGCAGGGGGGCTCCGGGCCCGGCTCCTCCCCGGGGGAATTCTCCACCGCGAAGCCGTCGAGGGAGAAGCTGCTCTCGGAGCCCAGCGGGGTGCAGGGCGAGTGCTCGTTGCTGGCCATCTCCACCCCGGAGTCCTCCGACTCGGACTTGAGGAGTCTCCCGCCGGCCGGGGGGCTGCTGGGGGGCCGCGGGGGGGGTCCCCGGGTGCTCATGCCCCGCGGGGGCTGCCGCGGGCTCTCCTGCAGCCGGCGGTAGACGCTGGCGGAGGTGCGCACGATGCAGCTCTCGGCCGTCTCCCAGGGACCATCTGCGGGGCGAGGGAGGACGGGGGGGGGTCTCAGCTGGGGGGTCCCTGGATGCAGAACAGGGTGTGCACCCCTCACACACGAGCCCACCACCCTCCACAGCAGCTCCAGCCGTGCCCAGGCCACTCTCCCTGTTGCCACGGGGGGGTTACAGCCCCACCCCTGCCCAGAGACCCCTCTCCAGAGGGTCCCCACAGCTGGAGATGTTCCTACGACCGCAGTGCGTTGTCGCTGCTTCCCAAAAACACGGCCTTGTCCTCTGCCATCCTCCTCCTCCTCCTAAGCCACTCTGCTGAGCTGCTGGGGGGTTGCACACACGACCCCCCCCACCCCGACCTGGCTGCTCTCCCTGTGTCCCACTCTGTCCCGGTGCCAACAATCCAGGACACAATGTGGGATCCCGGACACCTGATGGCTCCAGGGACCACCAGCACCTCACACTTGTCCCCACAGGAGAGGAGGGGGACATCACCAGCCAGGATGTGCCCCCCTCCCACCACCATCCCGCAGCTCCAGGTGGGATCACGGCACATCAATGGGGGGGGGGGTCTCAGCATCCCTTTCCCCCCTCCCTTCCCAGCCAGGCCACAGCAAAGGCCTCAGGGAGGTGGGAGCGAAGCTTTGGCACCTCCTGGGAGTCGCCCACCCCCTCAGGAAGCCCCACTGGGATCTGACACCCCTCCAGACACACTCACAGCAGCTGAACCTCCTCTTCCAGACGGCGCGGGAGCCCCCCCACATCGCCGGGAGCCGGAGCCGAGAGCCGGGCGTGCGTCCCGGAGCTCCCTTTTATAGCCACCCCAGCCGGAGACGGGCCCTGTATCCAGAGGCACCTCATTACGGGACTGGTTCCCAACTGGTTCCTCGCTGGGTTTGGGATCGGCGATACTGGCTGGGCCGGTGGTTAAGGGCTCCCTTCCCACCCCAACCGCGGTGTTTGGGCGCTGGCAGGCAGCCAGGAGCCGGGGGAATCCCACCAAATTCCAGGGAACTCACTCAGGAACTCTGGCTTGGGTTGAGTTCACCTGTCAGGGGTCTCAGTGCCCCCGAATTCCCGCAGCCACACCACTCACCGTGCACCCCTTGGGGGCTGGAGAGGCCGGGGCTGGTGCTGGGACAATCCATCCGTTCAGCGGGATTGAATCCCAGTAATCCCGTGGGGCAGCCCATCCACCCCAGCAGGATTGAATCCCAGGAATCCCGGGGGGCAGCCCCTCCACCCCGGCTCGGTGGCTGCCAACATCCCGGCTCCCACACGTCACATTCCCGCGGGCTGCCGGACCCCACACGCCGAGGGGCTGCTCCCCCCCACCACGGGGGTGGCACCAGAGCTCCACCGGGGTGAGGGGCACAGGTAGGGATGTGGGGGGATCCCCATCCCCTCCTCGTGGGTTGGCAGATCCAGCTCAGCTGGATCCCAGATCCCCCCGGTACTTTCTGGCTGTTGCTGTTGGAGCAGGGGGGTCCCAGCACAGGCAGAGTCGGGGGGGGGGGGGCACATAGAGATGGGCCCTGGGTTTTGGGGACCCCCACACGGCTCAGTGGGCTCCGGGTGCAGGAACAGCCCCGTCAGCCTAAACAGGGGAAGGGAGAAACCTGAATTCCCAGCACAGCCAGTACCCTTGGCCCCTCCCAGCAGGGAGGGGGATGAAAACGAGGGGTCCAGGGACCCCCTTCAGCACAGAGAGCACGAACTGGGGGGTGCCAGGGACCCCCAGGTTCCCTCTGCAGCACCAACAGCACTGACAGGGGGGTGCCAGGGACCCCAGGTTCCCTCTCCAGCAAAGATATCCCAAACCAGGGATCCCTGAGGATCCCTTCCAGCAGGAACTTCACAGGCTGGAGACACCGGGGGCCCCCCCAGCTGCCGGAGGAGGGTCCCCCCTGGCCCCGGGGGCCACCGACTCACCGCCGTCATGGAGCGGCTCCACGCTGAAGGCTCCGCGCCGGCGCAGCATCCCCGGGAACAGGGAGCGACTGGGAATGGGGTACGAGGGAGGGAACCGAGATCCTGGAGCCGGACAGGGAGTGCCGGGAACAGGGCAGAGAAAAACCGGGAATGGGGAAGCGGGTGCGGGAGCCGGGCAGAGGAGAAACAGGAACCGAGAGCCGGGCAGGGAGCAGTGGGCTCTTCCTCCGCCGCTTTATGGGGCAGGGCTGGGGGGCGGCACAGCCCCGGGGCGGGGCGGGGGTGGGGGGGCCGCCCCCTGCCCGGGCAGCCCCTTTGCCCCCAGCCCCATCTGTGCTACCCCAGCAGGGCTCAAAGCGTTTATTCCTCTTTTTTTTTTATCCCACGTGCCGAAGGCGGGAGAGGGGCAGGACCATCATCACCATCATCCTCCCTCCCTGGGGGTCCTAGAGAGTCATGGAATGGTTTGGGTGCAAAGCGACATTAAAGACCACCCAGTCCCACCCCCTGCCACGGGCAGGGACACCTTCCACCGGCCCAGGTTGCTCCAACCCGGCCTTGGACACTCCCAGGGATGGGGAAGCCACAGCAGCTCTGGGATGTTTAATCGGGAATTCCATGGTGAGAGCTCCATGGACGGGCCAGGGGGCACACGGGAGGCTGTGGTGCACCCCAAACAGACCCCTGTGAGACCCCAGGCAAGAGGGGAGGGGGTTCCTGGCTTTCCCCAGGACAGGGGAAGGAGCTGGTTCCCTCCCAGGCGAATCCCAGATAACAGCAAAGCCCATCTCGGTGCAAACAGGCCCGGAGGGTGGGGAGCAGAGATAAGAGCCCACCTGGGCCCCTGCAGGACAAAGGGCTCGGCCAACAGCCCCCAGTAAACCCTGACACCTCCCAGGGACACCGGGAGCAGGGAGGGAACATCCAGCCCCGCGGGGAGCCCTGACCTTCCCGGGAGCACCACAAGGCTGGCTGGGATGTCACTGGAGAGCCCGGGATGAGCCTTGCCCAGCCCTGGACCCCCACCCTCGGTGCAGGCAGGAGGGCTGGGGGGTCTCGGGTCCCTGCCTGCACCCTGGGATTTGGGGGGGACCCACCTTGCCTCCACCCTGGGGCCCCAGCACAGAGCAGACACGGGAATGGAGCAAATATATATTATATTTATATATAATCTGGTTTAATACCTTGTTGCAGTCAGTGTACAAGCGGTGCCAGCCCTTCTCTGGCACCCAAGTGCTCAAGCATCCCTGTGACCCCCCCTCCCCAAAGTCCCCCCTCCCCAATGTCACCCCCGTGTCCCCCACTGCTGCAGCCCAAGCTGAGAACTAACCCAGCTCATCACACAGACCCTCATGTGGGTGAAGGTGGGTGGCTGCAGTGCATCCCTCCCCAAAAATCCCGGCCATCCCGAGCCTGGTGGTGCCCTCAGCCCCCCTACAACACCCCCTACCCCAGTGGGGCTGTGGGGGCGAGGGGCTGACCCCGGGACACGGGGGGGGGGGATCCTGTGGCTCAGGAGTGGGGGGACACGGGCGGGGGGGACACGGGCGCCCCCGGGGGGCCCTGGTAGCGCAGGCGGGCGTGTTTCTCGCAGAACAGCTCGTCGCCCACCCAGAAGTGGCCCCTCATCTTGAGGTTGAGGCCGCAGTCGGCGCAGCTGTAGCAGGACGGGTGCCGGTACCGCCCGTCCTGGATCCGCACCGCCTGCGTGCTGGGGGGACCCCGGGAGGGGGGGTCAGAGGGGTCCGTGTCCCCCCGGGTCCCCTCCCACCCCACCGCGGCCCCGGAGCGGTGGCAGGGCGGGGCTCTGCCCAGGGATTCCGTCCCCGCTCGCATCCCAGGGTCAGCCCTGTTTGTTCCCTGCTTGGAGCAGTGACAGGGATGGGTCCCGCCCTAGGACCTCCCAGAGCCGGGATGCCCCCAGCCCCACTCACAGCCCAGGATCAGCCCTATTTTATCCCCGACAGGAGTAATGACAGGGACAGATCCTACCCCGGGACCACCCAAGCCCCCAGCCCCACTGACGGCCGAGGATCAGCCCCATTTTATCCCTGACAGGAGCAATGACAGATCCTGCCCCAGGACCTCCCCCAACCTCACTCAGAGCCCAGGATCAGCCCCGCTTTGGCCCTGTGGGAGCGACGGCTGGGACAGATCCTGCCCCGGGGGCCGCCCAGCCCCAAGACCAGCCCGTTTTTGGCTTTGCCAGGAGGGGCGGTAGGCACAGACCCCGCCCCGGGACCCCCCCCCAGCCCGTTTTTGGCTTTGCCAGGAGGGACGGCAGGCACGGACCCCGCCCCGGGACCCCCCCAGCCCGTTTTTGGCTTTGCCAGGAGGGACGGCAGGCACGGACCCTGCCCCGGGACCCCCCCCAGCCCCACTCACGCGATGCTGCTCCCGCACTTCTCGCAGACGTGCAGCTTCTGGACCCCGGCCACGGGTTTGCGGGCGCTGGACGAGAGCCGGCTGGGGAAGGGGGCTGTGGGACCACCTGCGAGGGGGGAAAACGGGGCCATCAGGGTCCTGCCGCCCCCCTGCCGGACCCCCCGCCTCCCCCCGCGCCCCCGTCACCTCCTCCCTCGTCCTCCAGCGCCTCCTGGAGCAGGCGGAAGGTGCTGGATTGCCGCGGGGCCGCCCGCAGCTCCCGGTTCTCCTGCAGCATCTTGTAGACCTCCGAGTCCTCCTCCAAGCGCCTCATGGCCGGCTCCGAGCCCTGGCTGTGGGACGGCACCCCGAGGGGGAGATGTCTTGGGGGAGGGGGGTTTGACAGCACCCAAATTCCGGGATCCACCCTCTGCACCCCCCACCACCACCCGCCTGCCACCTGATCCCTCCCCCCCGGGAGCTGCCCCGGCCTGCCCGGCCCTGCCGCGGCCCCACCTGCCTCGCAGGTGAGTTAACCCTTTCCACGGGCTCCCTCGGCAGCCGTGGGTGCCAAATCACCACGCCAGGGTGGGGTTGGGGGCTTCCCTGTGTCCTGTCCCCCTCCTTCCCAGCCCCGCTCCGTACCTGTTGCAGGTGTTGGGAGAGAGGGAAGGGCGACGCTCCCTGTGCGTCTCCCAGGGGTTTTGGGGGGCTCCAAACCCCGGTGAGGGTGGGCAGGGGGGTGGAGGCAGGATGGATCCCTGGCAGCTGTTCTGGCGGGTCAGGATTCCTCGCTCCTGGCAGGGGGAGAGAGGTGATGGGAAGGCACAAGGGGTCAGGCTGGGGTGGCCCCCAAAACAGCCTGAGCACCCTGGCAGGGTGCCCACAGACCCTCCCTCTCCCCCTGGGGACCCTGGGGGTACTTGGACCAGGCCCAGAGGGGCTTTTCTCAAGCCCTTGTCTCTGGAGGACTCAGGGATGCTCCGTGGGGCAGCTGCTTCTCCTCCCCGGGCCTGGCTGGGGTCAGCAGGACCCCCAGGGGGGCCAGGGCAGCACCCCCACCCCACAACCCCTGCGCCTGCGCCTGTCCCCTCCCCACCATCTGCTCCTGCTTAGCGGGCCCGGCGAGGCAGGAAAGAGGAACCCTGGATAAGTGGAAGCTGATGTTCCCGGGAGCGGCCGCCACGCAGACGGGAACCCCAGGGGGACCCCAGGATGGGGACAGGGAGATCTCTCCCCGCCTGGATCCATGGAGAGGGAGAGGGGAGCAGCCCCGGGGTTCTGTGGGGTCACGAGGAGATGAGGGACGAGCTAAAATTAGGCACGGGAGGAGCCGGGCGCCTTGGCCTCGTCCCCACCGGGATCCAGCGCCAACCCACCCTGGGATGGGGGGAAGATCGGGATCCACGGGCAGCCCTTCCCCCCGGCTCCCCTTTGAGCATCTTCACACCCATGGTGGGGGGCTCTGGGCACGAAGGGACACTCAGGGACAGGGAGGGACCCTCCGGGGCAGGGAGGGACCCTCCGGGGCCAAAGCAAACACGGAGCTGGGGAGGAAGGAGGGAGCGGGCGGCCGGAGGAGCCAAGGGGCGGCCGGGGCTGCGGCCAAAGGCAGCCGGGAAGGGCCGCGCTCCGGGACCACGGCGCTTCCCAATTTGGGCTTGGAAAACAAGAAAAAGAGAAAGCAGGGAGGGGAGCAGAGGAGGGAGACGCCAAACCCGGAGCCAGCGGCTGCCCGCGGGGATGGACGGGGTGGCCACGGGCATCCTGCGGCTGATCCGGGGGGTGGAGGATGGAGGAGGAGTCATCATCCAGCCCCCGGGCATCCCGGCCCCGCTCCCGGGGCATCCCACCGGGCCGGGGGTGCGCCGGGTCGTGGGTCCCTGCCCGGCCAACACCCCAGTGCCCGGGGCTGGCAGGAGTGGGGCTGGGCCTCCCCAAACTGGTTTGGCCTCCTCAGGCTGGCGCCGCTGCCAAGAGGAGCAAAACATCCCTGGGCAGGTGCCGGTGCCCGCGGGTCTGGGGGTGCTGCCAGGGCGGCGGGGAGGGGGCACCAGAGGGGAGGGGGCACCGGCTGTGCCCGAGGGAGAGCAGGGCTGGGCAGTGATGTGGCCAAGGGGCTGCAAAGGGGGGTGGTTTGGGGGCTCAAGGGAGGATGATTTGGGGCTCAAAAGTGGGATGGTTTGGGGTTGCAAAGGGGGATGGTTTGGGGGTCCAAAGGGGGTGACTTGGGGCTCAAAAGTGGGATGGTTTGGGGGTTCAAAGTGAGGTGCCTTGGGTTTCCAAAGGGGAGTGGTTTGGGGGCTCCAAGGCCATGGCTTGGGTTTGCAAAGGAGAGTGGTTTTGGGGTCAAAGGGTGTTGATTTCAGGGCTCAAAGGGCATGGCTTGGGTGTGCAAGGAGGGTGGTTTGGGGGCTTAAAGGGAGGTGTTTGGGGGCTGAAAAGGGGGAAGGTTTAGTGTCACAAAAGCTGATGGTTCACAGATGCCCCCCAGCACCTCTGCCTGCCCCCCCTGCAGCCCCCCAGCTCCCCACTCACCTGGCAGAGGCCGGGACAGGCAAACTCCTCCTCCAGGGGCTGTGAGCTGTGGGGAGAGAATGGAGCCATCAGGGGTGTCCCTGGCCCTCCCCAGCCCCCTGCCCAGCCCCCAGCCCCACACACAGCTGGGTCCAGCCTTACCTGGCACTGTGGGGCAGGTGGATGGGGGATGCCAGGCTGGGGTTGGGGGCTCTCAGGGCACCTTGGCTCTCATCCTGCATCCGCAGCGTGTCCTGGGGAGGGGAAGGTGACACCAGCAGCTGCCACCAGCCCTGGGTGGGGGGACAGGGCGTGCTGGGGCTCACCTGGACACGTGTGGCCAACCTCTCCAGTGAGGCGTCCCCGTTGGTGTGGCTGGGAGGTGGCATCGGGGACCTGGGGACCAAGGGAGAGCAGGGAGGGTCTGGAATGTGCCCCTGGAGCGCTCAGCCCCTGCTCATGGCA
>NW_020885056.1:238725-240804 GCF_003945725.1 Corapipo altera
CCAGGGTACCCCAGGAGCAGGATCCCTGAGTTCCATGGACCAGAACCCCTGGTACCCCAAAACAGAGGTACCAGGGTGCCAAAGTCCCCCAGGAGCAGGATCCTTGGGTCCCCAAAAAGCAGGATGCTTGAGTCCCCCATGACCAGGATCCCCGAGTTCCACGGACCAGAACCCCTGGGTACCCCAATACCAGGGCGCTGGGGTCCCCCAGGACCAGGACACCGGGGTGTCCTGTGTGCATCCCTCCAGGATCCCATCCCAGAGGCAGCCAAGCGGGACAGGTCCAAAGTTTTCCGGCAGTGCCAGCGGCACGTCCCTGCTGGTGCCGAGCAGGAAGCGCCGAGCAGGCGAGCGCCGGGGAGGGCGGCCTGGCTAATGGATAACCCCACTGCGGGGGGCACTTAAAGAGCCCCAGATGCCCCCTCCAGGCCAGAGGAGGGGTTGGGGAGCTGGCAGCCACTCCCCCTGTGCGCCCCTGGGGGTTACGGCAGGTCCTACAAGAAGTGGAGCTGCTGTTTGTTTGTTTTCCTCCCGCTGCCGGGGCTGAGACGGCTCCGCGGGGACATCCCCGGGGTGCCCAGCACGTCTCAGGGTACCGACCCCACCCGGGGGTGCCCCGGCACCCTCCGGCACAGCTGTCCCCTCCCTGTGCCCGTGGGGACGCGGGGACACGGCGGTGGGAATCCGGCCGCCGTCACCTCCCCTGGGACGGAGCCAAACGCCGGGACACGGCGTCCCGGGGACGGGGGAAAGGGTCAGCCCCGCTCCGGCCCCGTCCCACCCACCGGGCAGCCGGCCCGGCGCCGGGGCCCCCACCCGTGCCGGGGCGTGGGGGGGGACGAGGGGACCAGCGCTGCCACGGGGGGTCCGTGGGGATCCATCCCAAGGGGGATGTCTGGAGGCTCCCACCCCGCCGCGACGCTGGAGGGACAGCCCGCTGGCCACCCCCGGAGTGGGGTCCTGCCCCCCGCCTCGAGTGGGGTCCGGACAGGGGGATTTGGGGGTCCGGGGCGCGGGAGCAGCCGCGGAACTCACCGAGCAGCCGGGGAGGCCGGAGCAGGGGAGCGAGCGGTGGGAGCAGCCGCCGGGCTCTGCCGGGAGGAGCGGGAGGGGGTGGGAGAGAAAAATTAATCATCCAGGAGGCCGAGTCTCGGCGGGAAGCGAAGGAGTCCAGCTCGGCTGCGCCAATAACCGCCGGACAGACGGACGGGCTGGGTCCTAGAGTCCCACAGCTCGGGGCCGCCGAGGAGCCGTGCGTGGAACCAGATGTGCACGGGCCCAGATGTGCGTGGGGCCGGATGGGTGGGCACTGAGTTGTGCACACACCCAGCTGGGCGTGCGTTCATCCAGATGTGCGGGCACCCAGCTGTGCATTCACGCAGTCATGCAGGGATGCTCCCAGCCGTGCATGCATCCAGATGTGCATGAATCCGGCCATGCACACACCCAGCCATGCATTCATCCAGATGTGCATGAATCTGGCCATGCATTCATCCAGATGTGCACACATCCAGCCCTGCGTCCGACCACCAGCCTTGCACAAAGGCTGTGCCCACAGCTGGATGTGCCCACAGCTGGATGGATCCCCCCCCCCATCAGCCCTGCTGGGGGGGGGACAAGGGGCAGCTGACAGGGGGTCCGGGGTACCTGGTGGGGGGTCTGGCGTGTCTCCATGTTCCTCATGTCCTTGTCCAGCTCCTCGCTGAGCTGCTCCAGCTCCTGCTCCAGCAGCACCTGCACGGGCAGGGTGGGGCTGTGGTGGGCCAGGCTGGCACTGCCCGTGGCCACCAGGACCCCCACTGCCACCCCCAGCCCCCTGCCCGCCACCACCACCTCACCTCGATGGACTGGGCCCGCCGTGCCACTGCTGGGGGCTGGAAAGGGCAAGGGGCCAGTTAGGTGTGTGCCCACCACGGTGCCCACCAAAATCCCTCCCTGCCAGGACCTCCCTACCTGCTCCAGCGGCGAGAATTTCCCGGGTTCATAGTCAAAAATGCTGCCGGGCTCCACGGTGGCATCGGTGGAACCCCAGCGCATCCTGAGGAGGGGAGGGAGGGGCTCAGCCCCTGCAGCCCCCCC
>NW_020885056.1:240814-274244 GCF_003945725.1 Corapipo altera
CCACATCCCTGTGCCACACTCACCCACATCCCTGTGCCACACTCACCAGTCCATCCCGTTGGGCATCCCGGGGGGCTCAGCCGGTGCCGAGCCCCTCCTGCGCGGTTTGGGGGGCGACGGAGGCGCTGTGGCAGGGCAGGGGTGGGTGTCCCAGTTGGGCTCTGAGGATGGAGGGGGTGAGCAGGGTGCCATGATGTGCCACGCTGTGCCATGCCGTGCCACGCTGTGCCACGCCTGCACACCTGGGCTCACCTGGCAGCTTGCGGTGGATCTGCCGGAACATGCTGCGGTACCAGTCCCGGGGGCTGTCGACGCTCTGCGGGGACACGTTGGGGTGGTGGTGAGGGGGCAACAGGGGGGTGCCAGCCCTGCCCTGTGCCCCAACTCACCGAGCGGGAGGCGATGGGCATCCCTGTCTCGTCCACGGGCCCGATGCCATCATACTTCACCCAGCGCCGCTCCCGCCGCTTGCTGTCCTTGGTCCAGGTGGCCGACCAGCCCGGGGGGCACGGGCGGGCAGGGGCAGCCCTGGGGGTGGGCGTGGGGCCGGCGGGCACCGGGGTGTTGGGGGCTTTCACCTCCTTGGCCGGCCAGGTCTGGTACCACTCGTTCACTGGGGACAAGGCGGGCGTCACTCAGGAGGGGCATCGCTCAGGAGGGGCATCGCTCGGGGGGGTATCGATCGGGGGGTATCGCTGGGGGGAGCCCGTGGGGTGTCCTTGGGGGTGCTCAGGGCTGTACCTGAGTTCTTGGGCTCCGAGCTCTTGGGCTCCGGGTCGTGGAAGTGGAAGTTGAGGGTGTTGGAGCCGCGGTGGCGGATGACGGGCAACTGTGGCACAAGGAGGGGGGCAAAGGAAGGGATACAGGGGTGCAGCCCCCCCCAAAATCCCCTGCGTGCAGCAGCCCCCGGCCCCACTCACCCGTGTCACCGTGTGCTGGGGGGGGCAGCTGCAGGGGTGGGTCGAAGGAGGGGACATCCTGGACACCCAGAGCCTGGTTGGTGCCCGAGGGCAGGAGCCGACCTGCCATGGCCAGGGGGTGCTGGGGTGGTGCCCCAGGGCTGCCCGTGTCCTGTGAGGAAAGTGGCTTTTCTCATGAGGGGGGCCCATGTCCCTGTTCTTTTGGACACCCCCGGGCTTGGCTGGACAGCTGGCAGCTCCATCCCAGCTCCATCCCCACGGCCAGGAGGGTGACAACCACCACAGTGGGGTGACAACCACCACAGTGGGGTGACAACCACGGTGGCACCGTCCCCAGCTCAGGGAGTCTCACAGTGCCACGGGAAGCAGCTGTTCCCGGTTGGAACCAGCCCTGGCAGGGCTCCCCAACATGTTCTCCATGCGGATCCAGACCCCTTCCCTCCCCTGTCCCCACCCCGGCTCTGCAGGGATGGATCCAGCCCGGCTTTCTCTTCGGGGAGAACACGCCCGGAGCGGGTCGGGGCGATGGCTGTGCCGTGTTCCCATCACCTTGGCATCCCGGCGCGGTGCCCTCCCGCCCGGGCACGTGGCTGCAGCGGCGTCGCCCGCCCGGGAGAGCTGCCAGGGCCGGGAAACACGACAGGGCAGAAATATTTCCCCCGCCCTGCAGCGCAAACAGGGAGGGAGAGGGGACGGAGAGGGACGAGGCGTCGGGAACGCGCGGCCGGGCCCCGGCACCGCCCGCCGGGAGGGCAGTGCGGTGACTCACCGCGGCACGGGATGGGATGGGGGGCGGCTGGGGGGGGGGCGGGACCCCCGGAGCGGCTCCTGGCACTGGGATGGCTCCGGGGGCGAGCACAGCCCCGGGACGGGGCGAGTCACCTGTGCCCTGGCTCGTCCCCATATCAGTCATGGCCCCAGTGCTCACAGGTGCCCACCATGGTCAGACCCCCCCTCAAACAGCTTGGGGGGCTGCCGGGGGGGTGCCAGCCCGGCACGGTGCCCTGTGAGTGTGGGACCCTCAGATCGGGCTGGGGACCCCTCATCAGCTCCTTGCTCCCCACACCCCCAAGAGTGTAATTATTGCTAATCACCCCCCTCCCCGGAGGGAAACAGGTGCTGGGAATTATGTGCCCCAGGGGACAGAAAGTGGGGTGCAGACTCCCACCCCCCAGGGCACCCCGACAACCTCCACCCCATTCCCAGCACAGCTCCCACACGGGGCTCGGCCCCATCCTGCCCCAAAACCCGGCCCCGGGGGTCCCCTCCTCGGCGGCCCCCCCCAGCCAGCTCTTACCTTCTAGGTGGTGCCGGTGGGGACCCCCGGGGAGCGCCCGGGTTTTGGGGAGCCCCGGGGCAAGCGGGACGGAGCTGCGAGAGGCAGCGAAGAGAAATCCACGGCACGAACTTTGCCGGGAGAAGGAGCTGGGAAGGGGCGGGGGGGTGCTCAGCGCATCGCGGGGTCTGGCAGGGACAGCCCCCCCCTTCCGAGCATCCCCCGGGTGGGTCAGGAGCCACCGTCCTCCCCGGCGTTGGGTCCCCGTGTGCCCCGGCCCCCCTCGGGGTGCGCTGCTCCGTCCCCCCCGAGCGGGGCCGGCCCATTCAGAGTTTCCAGTGACATTTCCAGGGATGAGATCCAGGGAATGGAGCCAGGAGGCTGAACTCATCCCACGCCCCGCGCACGCGTTCCCGCGCACCCGGCCCCCCGCTTACGAAACGGGGGCGAGCCCGGCGCCGCCGGCCCCCCGCCGAGAGAGAGATGGGAATTCGGGGGGATTTCTGGGAGAGGATGGGGAGGAAGGTGCTGGGTGGAGGTCAGGACTGAGGTGGGGGGGTGGGGTCTGTGCTCCCGTGGCCTCCTAAGCCCCCCAGTGAGAGCAGAGCCCCCATCCCCACTGTCATCCTCTTCCACATGGGTGATCATCCCCTCCAGATCCCTCCGGGCACTGGGGACCCCCTTGTAACACTCCCATGCTCTGCTCTGTGGGTGCCCTGTATCCCACCTCACCCCTTCTAGCATCACCAGCCCCCTCTGAGATGGAGACAGGGATCTGGGAGGGAATTTTGGGAGAGGACGGGGAGGGAACTGCTGGCTGGAGGTCAGGACAGAGGTGGGGAGTGGGGTCTGTGCTCCTGTGGCCCCCCAACCCCCAGGATGGGGGATATGGTGGGAGTAGAGTCCCCATCCTCACTGCCCCTCGTTTTCCCTCGGGTGTTCCTCCACCCGCTCCATCCCTCAGGAATGTGGGCACTGAGGACCCCCGTGTAACACCCCCGTGCCCCGCTCTGTGGGTGCCCCACATCCCGCTCACCCCCTCCGGCAGCGCCCGCACCCACCACTCACCCTCTGGTCACTTCCTGCTCCCCCAAAACTGCTGACACCCCCGGAACGGGGCCGCCCCAGCCCTTCCTCTGTCCCGTGAGGTCCCACGTGAGCTCCCGGGGGGATGGTGGCTTCGCTGCCACTCCTCGGTCCCCACCAAGCCACCCGTCCCCTGCCTCTGGGGGTGAGGGGGAGGATGGCAGGAGCCCTGTCTGGCTGCGATGCTGCTCCCGGGGGGGCACCGGGGACATCAGGGACACGGGGGACACAGGGGACAGGGGCGGGTGTCCTCCCCACTGCCACAGCCCTGGGGGACACAGCTCCCACCGGAATGCCATGGGAACGGGGCAGCTCCCTGGTGCCAGCTGGCGACACCGCGGGGAGGACGCGGGTTGGGGACAGGGGCTGATCCCGCTGGAAAAACTCGGGGTGACAAAGGCAGGGAGGGCAACAGGGCTGGGGCGAAGCCGGGGGCACCCACGGGGAGGGTTAAACCCCGCGAGGGGACTTCAGAGCCTCAGAGCCCATCCCTGCTGCCGGGGGGTGACCATCCCCCCCGTGTCACCTCCCGGTCCCCTCCAGCCCACCAAGTGACATCTCCGGAGGTCGCAGCCCCCCAGCCGCCGCAGCCCACCCCGGGGTGCCAACGACCCCCACCCGAGCCCCGGCTCACCTCCTCACCTCCTCGTCCCCGTGGCCGGCGAGGAGCCTCCAGCGCCGGCCCTGCCTCGGTCCCTCCCTCCCCGCGGCTCCGGCACCAGCCTCCGCTCGCAGATAAATATTTAACGCGCAGCCCGGGCCGGGATTAACAAAGGGCGAGTGTTTCCTGTTTGCTCAGCGCGGCGATGCCAGCCGGGAGCGCGCGGCCGGCCCCAGGGATGCTCCCGGGGATGCTCCCGGGGATGCTCCCGTGCTCAGGGATGTGCCGGGCAGCGGCCGGAGCTCCCCCCCCGGAGCCGAGCCCGTGGTCTGGGGGCGATGCCGGGTGCGGGGCAGGGTGGTGGTGGCCCCCCAGGTTCGGTGGGAACACCCAGGAAAAGGGTGGGAGAGCCGGAGCATCCTTTCCCGGTCACGCCCTGGATGCATCCGGAGGCTGGGGAGAGGGAATTCCGTCAGGAGAACAGGTGGGGAACAGCGAGCACGTGGTGAGCTGGGCTCGAGGCCGAATTCCCGCGGGAAAAGGTGCTGGGGTTGGTGTAATTCACTGGAGTCCTCCAGAGCTGATCCTGAGTGTCATGGGAGAGGGATGGAACCCAGATGTGGCAGCCACAGCTGGGAGGAACATCAGCTTCCCAAGCAGGGAGGGAGCTGGGATGGTTACAGCTGCCACCTCCTGTCCTGGGCTCAGGATGGGGATCCCCAGGCAGGAGCCAGCCCAGTGTGGGAGCCGTGACCCACCCGGATGGATCCCAGAGCCCAGGGCTGCTCCCTGAAATCCCTGGGTGTGGAGGGAGCACCTCCCAAAAGCACTGAGGAAGGAGCCGGGTGTGAAACAAGAGCTGGCACATCCCCTCCTCTTCCTCCTGGCAGCGGCAGGAGGGTTATTTACCCAGGGAAGGACGAGGAGCAGGAGCTGAGAGCTCTCCAAACCCACCCTGGAGCCGCCACTCCGCGTGTGCCAACGTGCCAGAGGCTGGGAGACGCCGTCTGGGCACTGCCCCAACCCTGGAGAGGCTGGAAAAGCCTCCAAATCCTTCCTCCTGGAAGCACCCAGAGGGTGCTCAGCACCCCAGGAGAAACACCCCCTTCACACCCCCCAAAAAAACCACAGTGGAGCCCAGTGACTGTGTCAATTTTTATCTTTTTTTTTTCTTTTTTTTTTCCTCCTTAAAGATGACTCCGATTTACATCGAGACAGTTCTAACAAATTCATTCCTTGTTTCACAAAAAAAAAAAAAAAAGAAATTATATTAAATAATTTCTGCCAATAAATAACATTTTCACCATTTTTTTTTCTCCTTTCAACAGAACTAAAAAAAAAAAAAATAAAATAAAATAAAAGCAAGAAATAAAAATTAAAAATTAAAAAGGAGGCAGTCTCCAGGCAACGGGCATATGATCCTTCAGCATTGAGAACCCCAAAATCACCATCACTGCACCCCCTGTGGGGCTTAAGGTCCTCCCTGGCCGAGGTTGGTGGGATCTGCATCCCACCCCAGCTCACCTGGCCAGGTGGGATCTGTGCCAGAGGCAGCCAGAGAGGTTCTCCCAATCCCAAAAATAAAATTAAGCCTGAACTCAACCCACCACCCGCCCCGTTGCCGACTCCCCTCCTTGGACATGCACCTTGCTAGAACATGCAAAAAAACCCAGGCTGTGGGGACGTGGGGGCTTCCCTGGATTTGGGGGCTCCCCATGGGAGGTGGGGGCTCCCCCAAGGCCGGTGGGCTTCCCAGAATCCCAGTTGTCCAAGCTCCAGGTGGCAGCCGGGGAGGGGAAGGGAGAGGCAGGAGCTCTGAGATGAGGGGTCTTGGGATGTGCACAGCTCTGAGGGGCTGGGTTTGGGGGGAAAGGGGAGGAGAAAAGGGGGAATTTGGGGGTTTTGGGATTGTTTTTTGGTTTGCCGTGGTGGGGGAGTCAGGGCAGGGAATTCTGCTCCGAGGTTGTCATCACCCTGCACCCCACAAGAGGGGAGGGGGGATCTCGGTGCTGGGGCAGGGAAAGCTCTGTGTTCCCACCGGGATGCCAGCACGGACAGGGGTTGTTAATTGAGGGGGTAATTAGCACCCAGAGCCCCATTGCTGCTCCTCACCCCCTCGGGAACTGGTTTTAAGGGAAGAGGGGACCTGGAAGTGTGGCATCCACATGTGCCAGCTGCCACACGGCTCCTGGGACAGGGAGGGGAACATCCAGCCCTTGGCCACCTTCTCCAGGGCTTGGACAAACAACATCCAGCCCTTGGCCACCTTCTCCAGGGCCGGGACACTGGGAAGCTGCAGCCCCACGAGCCCCAGGGATGGAGGGGTGGCTCTGGATCCCCCAATCCACAAAGCACAAGGTCCACAGGGATTTCAGGGAGGGGGAACTGGCGATGCCAGAGCGGGAGAAGAGGGATGGGGAGACAAACTGCCAGCAAAGCAAACCCCCCCTCCGCGATGGGCAGGGCCCTGCTGACCCATCCCCTGTGCGGGGAAGGGGTGCCAAGCCCGGGGGGGTCCCGCGGGGCTCCCATCCCAAAAAATCTCCCGACTAAAACCTGCTGCTTGGGTGAGATCCCAGCCTGGGTCAGCACAACACGCCCGAACATGCACGGGCAGCACCGGGCACGGTCTGTGCTCTCGGATACCACACACGGGGCTCACGGCGATCAAAGGAGGCCCTTAAAGAACAAAGAATACTCACAGACAAAGGCAATTTGGCCCCAGGCCTCGGACGGGGGGTGGGGGGAGGGAAGCTCGCTCCAAACACCTCTCTTTTTGCACTTTTTGCAAAGCGGTGGGCGTGTAAAAAAAAACAGGAGAGGGGGGGAAAAAAAAAAACAAGAAAAAAAGAGGGAAAAGTGGAGGCATGTGACTTGTGGAAACCCAGTGGTTCGCTCACAGAATCCTAAGGAGCCGCCGTGGAATTAAGTGAGGTGTGATCCTAAGACACAGCCTGAAAGCTTCCTGCAAAGTTGCTGTTTTCCCCTGGCGCTGGAATCACAAAGGGGAGACAGCAAGATCCAGAGAAAGTGTTGGCAAAGATCCCTTTGGGAGAGGCTCGAGCATGGGAAAAGGTGGGGAAGAAGGGAAAGCTGGCCAGGGGTTTGCTTCCTTGGCTCCGGGCAACGGAGGCGGCTCACGCGGCACCGGGAAGGGAAGCGACCAGTGGGAATCTCACAAAACCCTTTTCCAAAGGAAAAAGGAACACATCTACGCTCCAAAATCCCCAGCACCACACGGGGGGGGTCCCCTGGGAGCCCCTGGAGATCCCTCTCCAGCACTGCACAAGCGCCCGTCCAAAAATTCCCACTGGATCCGCCTGGTTCTATCCTCCAGCCTCCTGCCAAACCTGCCTCCCCTCCCTGCAGCCGAGGGAGGTGCTTCCAAAACCGGGGGGTGCCTTGAAACCAGCACCAAGCCACATCTCCCAGAAACCAGCAGCATCCCCACACATCTTATCCCCAGTTCTTTTCCAGCTGCTGGGAAAGGCTGAGGTGCCCACGGCTCCTTTGGAGTCGGAGGAATAGCCACTGGCTGACAGTGGGTGATGCCCCAAGTCAACCACAGTGAGTGGAAGACCCCCCAAAACACACCCTGGGGGACAGGGAGGTGACACCGAGGGGGCCCCACCCCAAACTGACCAGCAAGGGCCGATTCCAGAGCCAGGAACAGGGAATGTGCCGCGGGCTCAGCAGCCTGTGGTGGCGGGACAACAGGGGGTCTGTTATTCCCCAGGTTATAAATCACCCCCTTTTCCTTTAAAATTCAGGCCTGGCAGCTTTCCCAGAGATCATCAGACAGCAGAGATAATTCCTCTGCTCTGAATCAGAGCGATTCCCAAGGGAATTCTGCTGCATGGGCAGCAAAGTGGCTGCTCCGAGTCGGGGGAAGAGCCACAACAAGGGGCAGTGCTTCCCCCACCTGCCTTCCCCTAATTTTTGTTTGGGATTCCACTGGAATAAAGCTGAATTCCTGAAGGAAAAGGTGCTGTGACTGGTGTTAACACCCTGGAGTCCTTCAGAGCTAATCCTGGCTGTCACCTTGGAAAAGGGATGGATCTCAACAATGTGCCTTCCAGGGAATTGGTTGCTAAAGCAGCAGTTGCAGGTAGGCAAGGACTTGAAAGCAACAGGAAAATCTGGGAAGAAAACAGGTGTGAAAAGGAAAACCAACCCAACCCTGTCCTGAAGGGAAGGACCTGCTTTGGAAAGCTCAGGCCAACTCCAAATTGTCCCAAAGCCAACGACCCAAGTTGCCTGGTTTGACTGATTTTTTTTGTTTCTTTTAATCCCCCCCCCCTCCACCTCCACAGAGGTTTGGCCTCTTGGGGAGGGGCAGCTGGACAGCACAACATTCCCGGGATGCACTAGCAGTTGGATTGGTTTCTAAATTAAAAAAAAAAAAAAAAAAAAAAAAAAAAAAAAAAAAAAAAAAAAAAAGATGGACTCCTTTTATATATATCGAACATAAATTAAAAAAAAAAATAATAATTACAAAATGGTCGCCCTTCCTTTTACAGAACGGATGCGAACTTGGACTTATGGACGTGCCTCCGGGTGACGTTGGTTTCAACCCCCCCTCGCCCCCAGCCCACCCCCCGATAATAAATAAATAAAATTCCTTAAGTTTTGGATCCTTTAGCGGCGCGGGTTCGGGCGCTCGGGGCGTTACTGGGATTTCTTCCCCGTGCCGTTCTTGTCCGCAGAGTTCGAGGTTACCAAGTTCACGGGCCCGTCCGAGTGCAGCGAATCCTTGCGCGGCGGCATCCGCTCGTTGATCCGGTCCAGCCCCCGCGCCTCCTCGAAGCTGCGGATCTTGTGCTGAGGGGAGAATCCACGGATGGCTGCGGGGAGAAGGGATGAGGGAGGGCAGGGTGTTAGTGCCAAGGCCGGGGATTGGCGGGGAGGAGCCCTCCGAGCACACGCCAGACACGAACGGGGACAGTCAGCGGGACAGAGAGCACCTGTGTGGAGGCGGCGCCTGTCTGGATTTGGGATGCACGGGGAGGTTCTTGGTGGCGGTTTGGGGTTTGGAATTTGGGATTCGACTGCGGTGACTCGCTCTGCTCCCTCAGAGCTGCTCTTTTCATGGAGTCATCGGATGGTTTGGGTTGGGAGGGACCTTAAAATCACCCAGTTCCACCCCCCTGCCACGGGCAGGGACACCTTCCACTAGCCCAGGTTGTTCCAACCTGGCCTTGGACACTCCCAAGGATGGGGCAGCCACAGCTTCTCCAGGAATTCCATCCCAGCCCCTCCCCACCCTCCCAGGGAAGAATTCCTTCCCAACATCCCACCTGCCCTTTCCTAATTCATTCATTCATGGCTAGGCTTCGCAAATGAAGATTTAGGAAGGCTCTATCCACATTTGTTACGGCCTTTCCTAATACAGCAAGAGGAATTTGAAGAACCAGACAAGTGCTCGCTGTCCCCAGAGAGTGAAATCTCAGGAAAGGTTCAAAGCTGAACGACACGACACTGAAAAAAAATAACAACACTAAAAAAAAAAAAAGCCAAACCAAACCGACAGAACAAAGACACCACCACAAGGCTCTGAACTCCGACACAAACCACACACTGCAACACCAGGAGAGGGAACAGCTAATCCTTGGATCACAAAGGCAGAGCTCTTGCATGACCAGGAGACACACGGGCAGTTTTGGGAGGGATGGATCCCCCTCAGGGATTTCGTGTCCCTGTTCCATCACTGCGAGGCCGAGCACGTCCGTCCTCGCCGCGATGATCCGGCCCAAATGTGAAACTTCTTTGTGCTACACGTCATTTAAGGAAAAAGGGGGTCGTGCCAAATCCTTTCCAAGGACTTGGCTGCGTTACAAACAACTTCCCTCGGTAAGCAAAGTCTCCACGGAGCTGCGTGGCCCCCATTCAGCTTCGAGGAAAACATCCTCGGGGATCTGCCATTTCCACACTCCACAGGGAGAAACCTGCTCTCCACCTCGGCCCAGAAGGCAGGAGGTTACATCAGCACCACAAAATCCTCTGCTTCCTAAAGGATTTTGACCGTGCTGGCAGCCTGAGAGATCAGATTGGAGGACCCCAACCACCAGAGCACGAACCGCGCCCTGAGCAACGACCTCGCTGAGGCTCAAACAGCCTCGAACCAAACCACTGGGGATTTTTTTTTTTTTAGCTCCTCAGCAGGGCCTTGTCCTTCTGGTGATGCAAGAGTGGGAAAAAAAAAAAAAAAAAGCTTCTGTAGGGCCGATAAAGCTGTTTGGGGTCAGCGCACGCACACACGGAGATGCTTTGGGTCTCTCGGCGGGTTCTAGCCATACCTTCCCGTGCCTCTACCGCTTCTACTGTGGCTGCAATACAGAAGAACAGTGGCATGCAAAAATGAAGACAGAAAAAAAAAAAAACAAAACAAAAAAAAAAAAAAAAAAAAAAAGAGTGACAGTGAGTGATCCGACATCATGGCTGCGACGACGCAGAGCCCACGCTCCCCCAGCCCCGGGGCTGCCAAACCACGGGCCAGAGGGAAGAGAAGAGGTGACAGTGGGTGGAGAGGAGGGTGGAAGGGGACTCCCTCGGGGTGCAGGGGGAGTCTCCCTTCCTCGCCACACAGATTTGATCCGATGGAAGAACAGAGAAGCAGAGAGAGGGCTGCCTGCTGCGTGTGCCCCGGGGAGGACGGGGATAACCTCGTGGATCTCACCCCCCTGCTCCCAGCTGGGTGCTCTGGCCGCCTCCAGGAGGTGAATTGTGTGGAATTCACCCGCTGCCCTCACAGGTTGTGGGAGGGGAACGAGCCCGAGGGATGGGAGTATGTTTGGGAGCAGAGGGACAGCCTGTTTTCCAGGGAAGGACAAGCAGCAGTCACTGGGGTGCTCTGCTCCCGATGCCTTGAGTTATAGGAAAAAATAAGGCTGATGCTTCAAACCCAGTTTGGCTTCAGCTCCACCTCCTAAAAGTGTTACCAAGCAACGAGGCACCACCGAGCTGAGCAAGGTCCCCTTTCCTAAATCTGCTGCAGCAATGGGCCAAGTTTTGGCAGGCCCTGCCTCAACATCTGGGAGGAGGCCCTTCCTTAGAACAGATTCTCTGGTTTTCAGCCTCAAAACACCACTTTGGCCCCAGCACAAAGGCCACACGGTCCTTGGGAGGCCATGGGGGAAGGACGGAGCTGTGGCTGAACAGCTTTGCCCCGGATTTGGTGACTTCATTCCATTGATTTTGCTAAGCCGTGCTGTGGAAAGCTGGGGGGAGGCTCGGGAGGGATGGGCCTCCCCCACTGCTACCTGCAGCCCTGCTTCTCCTTTTTTGGGGTGCAGAGGCTCCCCCTAAAGGGGGGCAGCCCCCTCTTCTCCTTGCTGAGCAGACGGGGCTCCCATAAATTCACCAGGAGGCTGCCGGGAGTGCGAAGGGACGTGCGAAATGGGGCGGGGTGGGAGAGAGGGTAGGACGGGGAAAAAGGGCTGGGAGAAGGGGACAGGATGGGGAAAAAGGGCTGGGAGAAGGGGGTAGGACAGGGAAATGGGGGTGAGAAGGGCAGGAGAAGCAGGGTGGTGCTGAGGGAAGCAGGGGGAGCCTGCAGCCATAGGAAAAGGCAGCGGGCAGGGCGGGTAAGGCAGAGCAAAGGCCCAGCTTGTTTGTTCTGTCCTGGGGAGATGCCTATTTTGGGGTGAGGGGGAAGGTCCATGGTACCCCCGGAGAACCCCCTGAGAGGGGAAGGGGCTGGAGAACGTCACAGCATCACCCTGTGCTGTCAGATACAGGGACAAAGCTGCTGCAACAGCCACCTTCCCACTCAGGCTCTGTTCCCAGAACTGGGGCGACAGGACCACGATGGTTTCTATAAAAAAAAAAAAGGGGGGGAAAAAAAAAAAAAAAAAAAAAGCATCCTCCTCTGTGGGCAGAGAAATGCAAGAGTTTGGGAGTGATGCTGCACCCTCCCTGGGAGCAGGCAGCAGTATTTACACGTTTCCTACTCATGAACTATTTAATCCAGGCAGCCCCAGCCTCGTCCCTGAGTGAGCCGCAGGAAATCCCCGGTGCCCATGGGAAGGGGGAAGCTGGGGACATGCCAGCATTCAAAGGATAGCAGGAAAGGATTAAAACACTAGATTACAGGATTCCCTCTGGGGACACGTTACTGGGACAGCTCATTCCCTGACCATCAGCCAACCTCCCTCCCCGCCCTGTGAGTGGGAAGCCCATGGATCGGATCCCGCTCCCAGCACTCCACCAACACAGAGCTGCTGAGGGAGGGAGCGAAGCGGAAAGAAACCTCCAAAACCAGATGAAAACCTGAGAGGAGTCTTAATATAAAACATCCAGGCCTGGATGGATCTCATTCCTTCGGCTAACTCCTCCTGTGTTTGGGATTCGTGATTTCCCAGGGGCAGTTTTGGGGGTGTGGGGGTGTGTTAACGAAGAACAAACAAGGTGTGTCACTGTCACATTCACACAGAGGCTGTCACACAGCAGCAGCAGCAGCGAGGTGAGGCAGAGGATGTGCACCATGCAGCATTAGGAGGGGAATAAAGGATAAAAAAATCCTTGCAGAAACATACAGTTAAGCAATGCACATGCTCTGGGCAGGGTGCTGTGGGGTTCCTTCCTCCAGGGTACATGGGGACTGTCTTGGCATCTCTCCACATCCCCACCTACACCTCTGCTCCTTCCTGGTTTGGAATCCTTCCTCCCCGTGGGCCTGAGACATCCCTGGGATCCCCTGGCACCCTCCAGGCTGCCTGTGGGGGCTGGAAGGGGGGTTTTGGGGGCAGGTGGAGCAGAGCAGGGGGGGATCAGGGACACTCACCGGTCTGGAGGGTCTGCCTGCCCCCCGAGAGCACTCCCAGGGGCAGGGTACCTGTGGGGGTCAGGCCTTTGAGGGTCAGCACGCTCTCACTCTCCTCCCTGCAGGGAACAGCAACAAAACAGCTCAGAGAGGGCAATGCTGAGCTGACCAAGCCTCAGGAATCATGGAATTATTAAGGTTGGAAAAGGATGTCTAAGATCACCAAGTCCAACCATCACCATCACCGTGTTTTCACCACTAACCCAAGTCCCCAAGTGCCACATCCACACGTTTGTTAAATCACATCCACACATTTCCTTTAAATCCCACCAGGGATGGTGATTCCACCACTGCCCTGGGCAGGCTGTGCAAGGGCTGGACAGCCCTTTCCATGAAGAAATTTTCCCTGATATCCAACCTAAGCCTTCTCTGGCACAACTGAAGGCTGTTTCCTCCCATCCTGTGACTTATTACCTGGGAGAGCAGCCTGACTCCCACCTCACTACAACCTCCTTCCTGTCCTGAAAGAGTCAGAAATCACCACCTCGAGCCTCTTCCACACGCTCTGGAGGAACTTTTGTGAGGTCTTCCCCTTCCTTCCTGACTGACTGACATTCCCCTGTCACCCAGCCCCCAAATTAAACCCAGCCCCCCAATTAAACCCAGCTCCCAACCCCTCCTTACCGAAGAACCGAGAACACACGTGCCATCTTCCCAATGGCTCTGATCTTATTCCTGATGATCTCCTTACGGACTGTTGTCCCACCTAAGGGAGAGAAAAGAGCAAAGAGCAGCACGTTGGAGGCTTCCTGCTTTCCCAGGGAACGCCAGCATGAAGCACCTGCCTGACTCCAGGAAAAGAAATCATGGTTTACAGATTCACAGCTACACTGGAGAGAGAACGGTGCTGGAGGATGGCATCAGGATGGCATCAGGATGGCAGTGAGAAGGGCAACACCAACGAGATGAGACACGGACTCGAGAGCTCTAGAGAGAGTAGAACCACCGAGGGACACGGATCTGGGGAGGTCTTTGTTGGAAGCTCACTGGGTGGGCTCACACTACACAGGATGTGACACAAATGACTCAGCCATGGAGACACAGTTTTGCAAGGCAGAGCACGGAGGGGTCTGATGGCTGATGGGCACTGCTGTGCCACGCAAGCATCAGCTTTGGCATCCAAGGAGCACAGGGAAGGGCTGGCCAGGGCCTTGCAGCTCTGCTCGGGCCCCACACAAACACAAAGGTGAGAGAGGTGAACTCCCCTCCCGCTCCACGGACCCGACGGGAGAGAAAAAAGCATGGAGGGAACTGAAACCAAACCAAAAATCCAGGTGAAACGAGGGGAAACAAAATCCATCTCCTCTCAGCTGAGATTCCTCACATGGCCCAGTACACATCAGGACAGGAAAGCCAAACCCAGGTCTAACATGCACCATGGCTCAGCCATGCACTACGTGGCTGCATTCAGAATCAGGTAGAAATGTGACCCTGTTCCTCAGGCCCCTGGAGGAACGCAGAAGGGTTAAAAAACACATGGAGCTTATGTTAAAACTGAAAGGGGATGAAGAGCCTGCCCGACTAGTCAGCTCTGGAAATCCACTTCAAGGATCTGGTGGCACAGGCAGTGAAAATTAAGCTCGTAGCAAATTCTAGCTGGGTACCTTTCGGATAGCTTGAAATGTAGTGATCTTCAGGGAGAGGAGACACCAAGAAACAAGTAGATGAAGACAGAGATAGAAGAAACAAATTTAATTTTCATGGGAGGGAGGAAAGAAAAAAAAAAACAAAACAAAAAACCAAACCAAAAAAGCAAAAACGAAATGCAATGGGAGAAGCGGGTTAAGAGTCTCCAGCTGGGACCGAAGCAGCTCAGGGCCCCACTTCTCACTGCCCCCCACGGCTTCCTGAGGGACCCCCAAATTCCAAACTGCATGTCAGCTCAGCCACTGATTCGTCCCTTTCATGCACAGCTTAAAATCAAGGCCAAAAACTGCATTCTGGTTTTTGGGGAGGGGTGACGTGAGAAGTCGCTTTACACAGGAGCTCACTGCAACAGATGAGAAGATTGGGTGGATATTTTGGTGCAGAAAATTTTGAATTGGGGGAAAAAATAACCAGCAGCCTGTGTAAGGAGCAGGAAACCATTCCCAGAGTAGCTGGCAAGAAGTGTCTGTCGCAGTGAATGTCATTTAATTTCTCTGTGACTGAAGAGCAAACGAGGGGAAAAAAAAATAAAAATGTTTCCTACCCAGAACCGCACAAGGTTTAGCCAAAAAGGAACTGGAGAGCTGGGCATCCAGCTATAAATCAAGTGCTGCTCAGGCATCAAACACCTTCCCCACCTTCCCCCCCCTGCTGCCACCAGGTCCCCACAGTGATGTTTTACCTTCCAAGGTCTCATCCCCATCCGAGATCAGCTCGTCGTCGGAGCAGATGTTGAGGATGTTAACGAGCATCTCGGTGACTGCAAGAGGCACAGACAGGGGGGGTCAGAGAGGCCTGGGGCACACCCTGGAGCACAGAGGGATCTGGAGGGCGAGCTGTGCCAGGGGATGGTTTTTTCAAGGTCGTTTATTCCCTGGAAGTGGGAGCCTAAAGACACTCTGAGCCGCAGCTGCTGGTACCTCGCAGCGGGACCGGAGCAGACGACACACGCTCCATCCTCTGCCAAGGAGGTGGATGCAGTCCAAGCACAGCACAGATGAACCAGACGTGGGCACCGAGGTGCCAACATTCCTGCAGAGCAGCCTGAGCTCACCCAAGGTCCCCCCTCCCCATCCCAACAGGCCACCTGGCTCTGGGAGTGCTGAATTTGAGGACTGGGGGGGAAGGAGGATTAGACCTTTGGTGCCTCAAAGTCAAAAAAATACCCCCCACCCTTCTGGCAGTTCAGAGCTTGAAGCCACAACTCCAAACACACAACACTGGGGTGGAATTTAATGTCATCAGGAGATGTAAAAAAATCCTCTTTTGCTGGAAAGCTGAGGCAGAGTCTTGGGCATATTTTAAGCTGCCTCGCCCCCCTCCAGAACGAAATAAGCCTCTGACTGAAGTGAATGTTTCCTTTTCCGTGGGCCACGAGCCAACAGGAGTTTTTAATTCCTCTGTTGCAAACCCAGAGGAAGAGAAATGTCTCCAAATTCTGAGGTGGGGCTACACGACCCAAGATCAGCCCCATCAACAATGCAGAAAGAGCAAGAAAGGAGCAGCCTGTTGGTAAAAGGTCTTTAAAACAAGCATAAACAACGGTTTTCCCAAGAATTTAAACCAGGAATAGGAAGATTTCCTTGAATTTAAACTGTTACCAGTGTTACCTGGTATTAATGAGCTGCAACACTCTCCCAACACATATGGGACACATTTCTAACACTCGGGGAACTGTGACCAGTCACTGGGAACTCGGAACAGAAATCCAAACCTCTCTTACCCTTTTCCCCTACGAAAGGTAAAGACCATGTGAAGACATCCATGAAGTTTGGAAGCCAGTAGGGATGAGGGGAACAGTTGAACTGCCTGATGTTCATGACGTTGTTTTCATATTTCAGTACAGCAGCTGGGAGAGAAAAAGCCAAGAGAACGTGTGTCCATGGGCACTGGGAATTTAACAGCTGGAATGGTTTGGGTTGGAAGGGACCTTAAAATTCATCCAGTCCCACCCCCCTGCCATGGGCAGGGACACCTTCCACTAGCCCAGGTTGCTCCAACCTGGCCTTGGACACTTCCAGGGATGGGGCAGCCACAGCTTCTCTGGGAAATCCATTCCAGGGTCTCACAACCCTTACAGGGAAGAATTCCTTCCCAATATCCAACCTAAATTTCCCCTCTTTCAGTCTGAACCCATTCCCCCTTGCCCTGTCACTCCATCCCTTGTCCCCAGTCCCTCTCCAGCTGTCCTGGAGCCCCTTTAGGCCCTGGAAGGGGCTCTAAGCCCTCCCAGAGCCTTCTCTTCTCCAGGTGAACACCCCCAGCTCTCCCAGCCTTTGGAAGTTGTACCTGTGTTAATAAAACTTCATTATCAACACGAGGTTACACTTGTGTAGAATCAAACTACCAACACCCCAAAACGAGAAGGCTTAAAGAGCCATTTTTTAGTTAACTCATGTTGTTTCACTAAAGCTTGAAATACTGAAGGGTCGGTGGAACAAAGCTGCTAAAACTGATGCAAAACACAGAGCCAAGACCCAAAGGGAAGGGTTTAAAAAACCCCAGAGCTGAGGAAAATCCCCTCATGATTTGGAGGCAGGGGGAAGTGGAAAGCTTGCCTACAAACTACCAGCTTCTCTTGGATGGCAGCATCCCACAAAAGGGCTCCGTTGTCCCGTGGCTGGGAATGAAAGCTTTATTCCAGGCTCTATGGCTCGACAGCTAATTACCACAGTAACACATTAAGTCAGGGGACCGACCACTTCAGCCCAGCACACAAAGCTCTCTTTCATTTCGTGCCCAAGAATGCAACTGGAGGAGAGGGTTTTGTATCAAAAATAGTGTATTTTTGTATCCAAACCACTGGGGCAGCAGCGGCAGGGTAGGGATTGTCCCTCCCTGCTGGGCACTGGGGAGGCCCCTCGAGTGCTGTGTCCAGTTCTGGGCCCCTCAATTCAGGAACGAGGAGTGTGTCCAGGGAAGGGGCTGGAGCAGCAGGAGCAGCTGAGGGAGCTGGGGGGGCTCGGCCTGGAGAAAAGGAAGCTCAGGGGGGATGTTATTGATCCCTAAAACTCCCTGACAGGAGGGGGGAGATCCCAGGGAACAAGGGACAGGATGAGAGGAAATGGTCTCAAGCTGTGCCAGGGGAGGCTCAGGTTGGACATCAGGAGGAATTTCCTCATGGAAAGGGTTGGTTAAACACTGGAACTGCCCAGGGAGGTTTGGAGTCCCCAGCCCTGGAGGTGTCCAAGGAAGGACTGGACACTCAGTGCTCTGGGCTGGTTGGGATGGTGGAGATCAGTCACAGGTTGGACTCCGTGACCTTGGAGGGCTTTTCCAACCTGAAATTCTGAGAGGGCAGAGTGGGAGAGGGATTCCCTGAGCCCCCCCAAGAGCCCCTTACCCTTGTTGTTATAGACATCTAAGTAATTTGGTGCAGAGAAGATTGTGATTAGCGAGGGAAAGCCCGTCGTCTGGCTCTTCCTGTACATTCGGTACCTGCAAAACAGGGCAGGTGGTTTAAAACCTGGCCAGGGGAAAGCCCAAACCTGCCCAGCTCCCAGGGGCTGCAGCACTTACCCAGCATCCTGGGCTTCGTGAGCTCGGATTACGGATAACAAACTATTGTTCTGCAAAAATTCACACACTGCAGGATAACTGGAAAACAAAAAAAAAAAAGCAAGGGCAACTCAGCAGGTGGCAAAGGAGAGCAGGGAGCACGTGTGGTTTTGGTTTCAGGGACCAGCCACTTGCAGAAACCACCTGGTTTCTGTCCAGCACTCCCAAAAAATGCCAGTATATGGCTTGAAAATTAATTGCAAAGGGTTCTGTTAAACAGACCCCCGGTGCCAAACCCTCCCTACCAGTGGTCTGTCAGCACAAATGCTGGTTTTGTTTTTTTTTTTAGGCAGGAAAAGATAATTTCCTAGAGATCCTGGTACTGAAAGCCACTCACGGGGCACCCTGCCAGCAAAAGGAGCATCTCTGCTGCCTCAGACCACAATTTCATAAAGTAAGTCACCTAAGGAGAGCTCAGTATTACAGGGGAGGGAAAAACAAACAGTAATTTGTGCATCAGAGCCAAGAGGAGAGTACTTCAGGCACACTGCAAAGTGCCACAGGGTGAACTGATCTTTTTTCAGTGCAAGGGGAGGCAAAGTGCCCTCCAAAACCCCCTCTTACCTGTAGAAATAGGAGCAGCCCCGGACAGTGTTGTGGGCAAAATGCTCCAGCGTTTTCTCGTTGCCATAATCCTCCGAGGGATCAGACCAGAGCAGGTCACACATTGGACCAAAGGCTGGAGGCTCCTTAAACCTGTCTAACTGGAAAACGGACACAACATCAGGAGGCTGCTGGTGGGAGCTGTGGCAGGACACACACACATCCCTCCATCCCCTTGGAATGCTGGGCAGGAATCAAGCCATTCCCCCCCCCTCGTTGGAATTGGAAGCGATGGGATGGCCCCACGGAGATGACTTACTTTCCTAATGTCATCTAGACACGTGATTTCTGGAGACAGTCCTCCGTGGACACACAGGAATTGCTGGTTTAGGAGGGCAGCAAGAGGAAGACAGTCAAAGGTATCCATGCACGCGTCGTACACTCGCTCCGAGTACTTGATTCGACCTGGGAACAGGGATTAAATCGAGCTGTGATCAGCCAAAGTGCTGAGAAACAAATTCCAGGAGCCCAGTTCCTCAGGGGATATGGAAACTCTATGTTTATGGCCCACAACTCCAACTTTGCACCTGGATATTAGTGAAAATACTGGCTCAGAAAACGTTTGTTGGATGCGAAGAGAAAAAAGGTTTTGCTGTAAATCTGGACTTGTTCAGGAATATTCATCTCCCTTCAAGGTGTTTCCTACAAGACCTGCACTGGGATCAACCCAGAAAAGAGATTGTTTCCACCTGATGCACTTCCCTACATCCCTGTTGCACCTCCAGGCTCATCCTATGCAGGTCACAGACAGGGAAATGCAGCAGCTGTTGGATTTGGCAGAGCAACATCACACATTCCTGAAGTCAGGAATTGCCTTTTCAGCTGGACATGGGTGCTGTGAGGCAGGATCTGCCCAGAATGCCCTCAGATAAATGGATTTTCACAGTGGATCTTTCACTGGTACAAGTGATGACAATCTCCACTGGTGCCTCATCCAGGCAGAGGGGAAGAGGATTTTTTTCCACACATTAAAACAGAGATGCCACAGCCTTTCCAAAGCAGTTTGGCTCTTCCAGCAAGCCTCCAGTAGGATCAGAAACATCCTTATTTCACAGACACCAAGAGGGTTTTTTAGGGATGACAAAGGAAGGGGAAAGGCAGCAGCTCCTGTTTTCCAAAGGGGAAAAAAAACCCCTGTGGCCTGGTTGGGACTGAGCTCAGCTCCAGGAGCTCTCCTGCCCCACCTGATCCTGCTCCAGGATCCAGCAGGGAGCTGAGAGGTGTTTTCCAGCTCATTTCTGAGCAAACAGCCTTTAGTTATCACCTTATCCCCTCTGAGCCTTCCCCCATCCAGCAGCACCCAGAGCCCACAGGGTAAAGACTGCACTGGTGCCTTCCCAAGTCAGGCCCCTGAGCAAGAATTCCCTGATGGAGCTTTGCTTTGGTCCACTATTTTATGACTTGGAATGACTGTCATCCTCAGGGGAGAGGGGTCATCCCTTGACCTTTCCTCATCACTGGTTTGAAAATAACATAAGTGCTGCAGAAAACCCATCCTGAACTAAAACAATCCTAAAGGTAAATGATTCTCCCCAGTGCAAACAGGGAGGAGCAAATCCTTCCCTCACTTCCAACTGGAATCACTGATCCCAGCTGCACAATCTGGAGCTGGAAGACTCCTGGCAGTGATTATATGTTGCTGGGCCTGGAAGTCAGGGAGGGGAGGATGTGACTGGCTCCTCAAGGGGAGATGTGTTCCCATTTCCTCCTCTTTGCAACCAAAAGGCCACATCAACACGCACTTGGTGCTTTGTAGGACTTATATATTGTGTTTTTTGGGGGGTATTTTCTATAGTAGGGGCTGAAAGAGAAGAGCTGTGTAAACAGGAAAACAGACAACAGGTTTTTACAGCTCTGGATATTAATTTGATCTGGTGTTAATCTGATATTAATCTGATTATTAGTCTGAGAGTAATCTGATTAATCTTGTTATTACATATACAGCTCTGATATTAATTTTTGTGCTCAGAGGTACAAAAATTAAGGCCCACACCTGCTTCCAGCACTTTTTTTTTTTTAAACATATTTAAAAACATATTTTTAAAATGTATTGAAATCCTTCTCACACTGCTGGTACTTACATTCCTGCTTGAAGGTGAAATATTCTGTGAGGTGCCTGCACTCGTGGTTCCCTCGAAGGAGGAACAATGTTTTGGGGTGATTTATCTTTAAACTCCATAAATACAGCACACACTGCAAGAGAGGGAAAGGAGGAGATCAGGGAAAAAAAAAAAAGGCAGAAAAACCCTTTTCCAGGGCACTCATCAGCGTGAGAGACTTCCTGAAGCGTTTCTGGGAAGACACCCAAAGTGGAACCTGGAGAGAAACCCAGCTCCATACTGGGCAGTGGATCTTATCTTGGCCAAATGCAGCAGTGGGGGAAAAGCCACTTGGATTTCTCTCTATATCAGGGCCGACTTGGAGAAGTGACAAATGAGATTTTAGTTCACCCAAACCAGCTCGGGGCTGGGTGGGGGCAGGTTTTGGGTTTTTTTTTTTCCCCCCTTCAAAAGCTCCCACTTGCAGAGCAGCAAAGCCAAACCAGCTGTTTGCTCCAGATGTTCCAGTGGGATGGAGCAGAGCAGGCAGCCACTTGTCCATTAAACATGAAAAATTCAACTTTATCCCCCCCACTGATTTCCCCTCCCCACCCCACCCTTGCCTCATTTCTCCGCTTACGCCACAGTCACGTGAAGCTCAAGTTCAAAACAGGAAAAGCTGAGCCAAAAAACAAGCTTAGCAAAGCTTTCTGCCTTTTGAAAAGGGCTCTCCACATCCCCCAGCTGAGCAGCACCACCTGTAAAACCACACTCTTTGAGCACAGCCTAAAGTCAGACTCAAACTGGGGGGGGGGGGGTTTGACCAGGAATGTTCCAGGCTGGTTTCCCAGAAAGCCTCAGGGAAGGGCTGGAAAGCAGGAGTGCTCACCCCTGTGTGCTCTGCATTGTCAGGCTGACAGGGAAATGGGCTGGCATCGTGCACAGGGAATGTTATCCAACGGTTTGGAGAGCTGGAAGGACAATCCAGAATGACAGCAGCCCCAAGATCTGGATTAAAGTCTCTAATAGGAGCTTACCCTGGAGGCTGAGATGGTACAGAACCTGCACATGCCTGGGGGTGGGAACCACAAACTCTGTGAACAGTTTGACACTCTCAGATCTTGCTGATCTGGGGCACAGATCCCCGGGAACCAGCTGGAAACAACCTCCAGACCCCAAATAAACCGGTTTCCAGTTGGTTCCCAGTACACACAGCTCAGCCAGGGTGGTGTTTAAGCACTGAACCTGCAAGGTAAGCTCTGCATTAGTCACTCCAGCTGATCCCAAAACCCAAGGAGCTGTAAAGCACCATCTGTGTCTCACTTGGAATTCAACCCCACATTAAAAACTTGATTAATTCTGAATTCTGCAAGCGAACAGGGCCAACACCGGTAGCAGAATCATGTTTTATTGCATCTGTTACCAGGAGGAATGCTCCCAACAAACCCATTTATAATTATTCTGGGATTTAAAGCTTTAACCTCCCGTGTTTGCAAGCTAAATGTCACTTCTCAGGGCTGGCAGGAGAACTTGGAAGTTGCTATAAATGAACCAAATGACTTGCTAACGACTGGAGAAAAGAACCAGCCCTGGCACCCAAGCACAGCAGAGACACAGAGGAAGATTTGGGATGGGTGGAAGGCTGGCAACTTGCAGAAGAGGGGTTTTAAAAAGAAACATTTGAAGGGTTTCGAAGTGAAAAGGGATGGAATTTGACACCACAGCTCTTCCTGGACACACACAAAGCAACGTTCCCTGGGGCTGCAGCCACTTCCCAGGGATGTGGGGGCTGCCAGGTACCACTGGGGCACAGAGGGAAGGACCTTCAACAGCTCCCAAGGGGCTGGAATGAGGAATGAGGGAGGTTTCCACACTTGCATGCCTTGGATGCTTCCTGCATGGAGCCCTTTCCACGGCCCTGAGCCCAGGAATTGATTAGTGCCTGTTCACAACGGCCCCAGGAGCGACTCCAGACACTTATTTGGCCCTTAAATAATCTTTAATAAATCTACTTCTCTCCTTATTCGGCCTCTCAGCGTGAAGCCCAAAGCCAAGGGTTTGATCCACTTGGAAAGGGAAGGCTCCTCAGGGAGGGAATTGCAGGAGGAATTGTGACTCCCCCCCCAAAAATGCAAGAGGGGTTGGTGCCAAACCTGCCCACAAGCCACACCGTAACCTCTCCCCCTGTTCCCAAAACCTGGCATTTATCAGGGAGTTTTAAACATGGAGCCTCCCAGCTTTTCCTGGAGTGGGAACAAAATTCCCACAGCCAGCCCACAAATGTACCTTCTCTCATACCTTACAGCCCTGACTGGATCTCTTTAATATTATTCCAGATAAAACAGTGCATTAAATCAAGTTTATCACATACTTCCACAATTAGACAGCAACTTTGTGTCCTGTCCTAACTGGATTGGAAAAGCTGGAGTGGGAGAGGTGTATGCCATTATCACCCCACTTCTCCTGATAAATCTCCTCTCTCCATGGATTCTGGTTTTGGTCATAATAACTGTTTTACTTTATAATTTAATAAAAATGTTCTACTCCTTGTTTTCTGCCCTCATGGACCAGGATGGTCCCTCCCCACCACAGACACAGCCCTGTCCTCTGTCTGGGCTGGGAGACAGAACTAAAAAGCTTCAAGAAAGAAGCATCTTTCCCACTTGGAGACCGGGGGATAATCCCTCAGCAGGGCAATGCCTCATCAGCATCTCCAAAGGGAGGAGTTCATCCCGATTTTTCCCTGCTGCCTGTCAGCCCCTTCCCTCTGGAGCTGGATCTGTGAGCAGCCAGTCTCTGCTGTCACACCAAATGCTTCCCAGAGTCCCCCTTCCATCAGCATTCCAGCTTTCACACGGTTGTTTCCCTCCCTTCTCCCCTCACAACTCTTTTCTTAACCAACCCACAATTCATAGCCTCATTATCCTGAGAATTGATGTTTTTAAAGGAGAATTTCCCTAAGCCAGAGGCCCAGAAGGAATCTGTGGAGTGATTTGTTGTCACATCCAGCCGAGCTGATGAACTGGGGCTTTGGGGAGGGGGGTTAAACGTTTTGTCTGAGCCACAAATTCCATCTTTTACCTGGACAACCAAATGCCTGGAGCCAGGGAGAATTCCTGGAGGGGATATTTGGGCCTTACACCTCCCTAGCCCCCCACTTTGGCATCTTGTTTCCTGTCTGGAATCCACAAGGATCAGCGAGTCCAACTCCTGGCTCTGCAAAGGACCCCCCCAGCTGCTCCAGGCAGGCACTGGATCATCTCCCTACATCCCCATGGATGTGGGGAACTCATGATGCTGCTGGTGCTCTCCACCTTCCCACTGCTCAAGGCACAGGGAAACCCGGATGCTTTTCCATTCCCTGAGCCTCTGGGATGCTCCAAACCTGCTGTTGTTTCACTCTGGAAACCAGTTTCTGCACATCCAGGTGGGAATCCATACTGTCACAGGCAGACAGGACAAGGGGGAATGGATTCTCAACTAAAACAGGATTTAGAAGGGATATTGGGAAGGAATTCTTCCCTGTGAGGGTGGGGAGGGGCTGGGATTGAATTCCCAGAGAAACTGTGACTGCCTCATCCCTGGAAGTGTCCAAGGCCAGGTTGGAGCAACCTGGGCTAGTGGAAGGTGTCCCTGCTCGTGGCAGGGGTGGAACTGGGTGATTTTAAGGTCCCTCCCAACCCAAACCATTCCAGGATCCTGTGATGATCCCAGCATGAAGAGAGCAGGGCAATGATCCACAGCACTACTGTGGATCTGGGAGTAAAATCTCCATGTCTGATCAATCCTGGGGGAAGAGCAGAGGGAGAGCAGCACTTTTCCACCCAGGAGCTGTCAAATCCATGTGCAGACACAGGGTCCCACAACCCTTTGAGGGGTTCTTGGTTAACACCAAAAAAAATCCACTTTTTACCTCAGAAGGAGCTGCTGGGTTGGAATATAATCTCTTTTCCAGGTAAATACACTCCAAGTGCAATCCCAACTGGCACAAGCCGAGCCATTGAAAGGAGCAGTTGGATGTCCTTCCCCTTCCTCCCCAGGGGGTTGTGGGGCTCCTCCACAAATCCCAGCAGCCCAACCCCACCTCCCCAGCATCCGGACCTGCTTCCCCAGAAAGGGCTCATCGTCACACCTTGGCTCCCTGTCAGAATTCCCGAGGCTGGAAGGGAGCCAGGGGCTGCTCCAGCACAGTGCTCTCCCTAAATCCTCTGCAGAATCCTTCAAAGAGCCACTTGCACTCATCCAGCAGAGCTCCTCCCCGGGATTTAACTGGGAATGATTCCTCTGCAGACCCAAGGGCTCAGCTATTCCTGCACCCTCCCCTCTTCCAGGAGAAACCACCTCCTCTGCTAATTCCAGCCCTGTTTTCACGCCCCTGTTTCCCCAAAAGCCCTTCGTTACGTTGCTCCCAACTGGGATAAACTCTCCCATTTCCACTCCTTCTCCACCACCTCTGTGAATCCAGGAGGCTGCAGTCCCTTGGGATCTGTGGCATTTGCTAAGAGCTGTCCCATCCTGTCCCATCCCAGGTCTCCACGGGGACACACCGATTCCTTTGGCCTTCACACCAACAATTCCCAATTCCATGGAATCCCACGGGAGCTGCGAAGTCCCAGCACAACCCCAGCGACCCCCCCTTTATCCTGACCCCATTCCAAGGCTGATTCTCTCAGGGGGAAGCAGCAGCTCAGTCGTGTGACACTTTTCCTTCTCCCTGCTCAGCTGAATCCTGCAAGTTTTCCAACATTTGCTTCCCACTCTCCTGGTGGGATCTCATTGCCTGCAATCGACTCTCCCTCTTGTTTCCCTGAGTGACAGCCCCAAGTGACATTAAAACTCCACTTCAGAAGGCAGAGTTCAGCCATTAACCCCATCATTGCCACCAAAGCATCACTGGGGGAGGGTCCAGTGCTCAGTCCTCACACTGGGACATCACTTTCCTGCCCAAAATCACACTGGGAGTTACCAACGGGATTTTCACCCCATGCAGAGCTCGACTGGAGGGTAAATCCAGCACAGGAGATTTGACTTGGCTGTTTGAGCTGATTCTGAGTTGTATTTAACTAATTCTGGGCTGTATTTAACTGATTCTGAGCTCCATGTTAACTCATTTTGAGCTGGATTTAGCTGATTCTGAGCTGAATTTATCTGATTCCAAGCTGTATTTAACGGATTTCAAGCTGTAATTAATTCATTTTGAGCTGAATTTAACTGATTCTGAGCTGAATTTAACCGATTCTGAGCTGCATATATCTGATTCCAAGTTGTATTTATTTGATTCTAAGTTGAATTTGAACTGATTTTTGAGTTGGATTTAACTGATTCTGAGCTGCACTTCAACTGATTTTGAGCTGAATTTAACTGATTCTGAGCTGCATTTTAACTGATTTTGAGCTGAATTTGAACTGATTTTGAGCTGTCTTTGAACTGATTGAGGGTAGTGTTTTTACTCATTCTGAGCTGCAATTCTGAGGTTATTTAACTGATTCTGAGCTGTGTTTAACTGATTCCAAGCTGTATTTAAACTGATCCTGAGCTGTATTTTAACTGAGGCTCAACACTTTTGGTTCCTTTAGTACCCAGCTCAGCTTTCTTTGTCACCTCTATACTGAAGTAGCCTCTGTCCACGTAGTCTCCCAGGAAGAGGTAGCGGGTGTTATTGGGTGATCCTCCAACTTCAAACAGCTTCATCAGGTCAAAAAACTGCCCATGGATGTCACCACACACTAGGGGAGCAAGAACAGCACAAAAGAGGGACAGAATTACGTGCCAAGAAAAGAAAGGTCGCGACAGCAACGAGGAGCCGAGCGCGGCGGCCTCGACCTCCGCCAGCAAAACCCTCTCTTCTGAGAGTTAAAACACAGCAAAAACCTGTGTCAGCCCTGCTGGTGTTACCCCAGGTGGCCCTTTTTGGGCTCTCTGACCTGTGATGGGGGCCTCCACCTCGATCATGGTCTTCTCGTGCCTCAGGATGGCGGCGCCGTCGTTGATGATCTTCAGCGCCGCGTCCTCCTCCAGCCGCCCTTCCTTCACCAAGTGGCTCTTGAGGACGTCGAGCCTCGGCTTCCCATCCTCAAACACCTCCTTCAGGGTGAGCCTCTGCGTGGGAGGGAATGGGACAGCTGGAAAGGGAAGGCAAGGAAGTCAGCAACACGTCTCTTTATTTCTTTTTTTTTTTTTTTGGAGGGGGGGTGAGAGGAATCGGGAGGGCTTTGCTTCCCAGCCTGGAGCAGACACTTGGAAACTGGATTCCCACCGAAATTATGCTCCCACCAAATCCTGATAGGAGAAGAGCTGAGCTGCCAGAGCTATGAATTCACCCCTCAGCTTGGCTAAACACCCAGACTGTATGCCATCTGCACCCGCTCCGGAGCTGCCTCCTAATTCCAAGGGGACAATCATCATCATAATGTTGCACTGTGCAAATATCAGCAAAACCAGGAAAACCAGGAGCCACCAATTCAGGCAGGAGGACCAACACATCCCCCAAAAAGCAGAAGTTGCTTCTACAGGTCTTTTCCAACCCCAGTAATTCTGTGATATGGCAGAGTATGTTGAATTTAACAGGACAGAGTTAGACAAATAACACAGGGAGGAACAGCGGTGCCACCCTTTTAAATGCAAATCCAGCAGCAATTTACCCCGAAAACCCTCGAGGGAAAAGGAGGATGAGGCTGCACAAGGGATTCTTTAGAGCTGAACATCAATTTTCCAATCACAGGAGCTGCAGGAGCGAGGAGAACAAGAGCTGATCTGATGAAAGGGGAGCCGGTGCCTGCAATAAGGTGGCCTCGCTTTCATGGATCCCTTTGGAAGTTGTGCTCCCATATCCCACGTGCCTGGAACGCTCCAGAGCACACACAGATCCTTCCCCATGGAGCTGCCAGTTAAAGGGGGTTAAGCAAGACCTCCCTGAACCAACACAGGCTGGACGAGAGGTTTTTGTGCATCCAGAGCTCATCCCTGCTCCAAAAGGAAGAAACGGCCCCTCTGGATGTGGATTTTGCAGGATTTCACCTATTTTCCCCCTCTGGATCGGTGTAAGGATGGCAGGAATCATGCAGTGGGAGGAGGTCAGGGAAGCTGCACAAATAGGATCAGGTGGAATGAGCAAAAGGAGCTGTGTGGAAATGTGGGTCCAGGGCTTGGAGTGAGGGAGGGTTTGGGACTCGCTGCAATTCGGATCCTGGAAAATCATTTGTCAGCTCTTCTCCAAACAGTGGGGTTGTCCTGGAAGAGAATGGAGAAACAGGAACCATTCCCCTCCCATATTCCCCATCACTCCAGGCCCTCCAACACAGCCACCACCTTGGGAGCCACCCTAAAGAGCAGAAATCCCTCAGAAGTGGGGTCAGAGAGCTTAGAGGAGCTGGGATGTGACTCCAGGAGCAGTGCTGCCCATCCCACCATCCAGAGACCCACGGGAAGCTCTGGAACTGTGGTTTTGCCTTTTCCTGGTGGCCCCAGCGAGCAAAGTTATGCAAGATAAAATCTGAGGCTGCGCCAACGGGAGCAGCCAAGAACTTTTATGTAAGTTCCCTCCTTGGCTTTGCACAGCTCCACTCCCACAAGGAGCTGGGCAGGAGAAGGAATCAGCTTCTCCTCTGCTCTGCCCGTCTGCCAGCCAAGCTGCAGGGAGAGAATCCTGCTCTGGAGATGCCAGAGGAACAGCACCAGCCCTGGGATGCACACACACAGCTCCTCCTTCCAGGAAGGAGGCCTGGATATTTGGGAATGAGGAAAAACCGGGAATGAAATCCTGTGCAACACCTCTAAGTGTGTGGCCTGGCTGCTGGAAGCTCCCAGGATCCATGGGGTGATTGGCACCTTATCCCAGGGATCTGCTCAGATCCTGGGAGTCTGGTTCCTTCCCAGAACCAGGATAACAAGTAACTGCTCAGCCCTTCCAGCATCCCCTGGTCAGGGCAGGACCAAAATGACCCCAGCCAAGCTCTGTGGAGAGAGGGATCCCACAGGGATTACTCCACATCACCTGCTGTCCTGCTTTTTATGCTTCCTGCTGTAAAAATCCTTCCTCACTCCCTGAGCTGGTTGTGAGGTGCCAGAGCAGACCCCTGTGCCATGGAGCACCTCAAAAGCTTTGTGGGAGTCACAGGGAGGATGTAACAGAGCCCAAGTGCTTGGAAAATCAAAATCCACGGAGCAGGGCGTGAGGATCAGCATTTAATTAGTGTTGTCAAAGCGAGGAATCCTGTCAGGCAGCAGAGTTTGGGCTCCAGTCACCTCATGCCAGAGTTGATGTGAGGAACAAACCCCCCCTTTTGTTAAAGAGCTGGATTTTATCCTTATTAATGCTTGATTCTGTCAGGCAGCAGGAAGGAGGGGAGGAAGAGGATGATCCTTCAGCCAAGCCTGGGCTCTCTGACAGCAGGAACAGCCCTCAGAGCAAATTGACCTGGAATTTTGCACCCCCAGGGCACTGAGAAGGGTGGAAGGACTTGCCCAGTTCTGAAAAGTGGGGAGTAACTCCTGATCTCACAAAGAAGTCATGGAATCATGGAATGGTTTGGGTTGGAGGGACCTTAAAGCCTACCCAGTGCCACCCCCTGCCATGGGCAGGGACACCTTCCACTAGCCCAGGTTGCTCCAACCTGGCCTTGGACACTTCCAGGGATCCAGGGGCAGCCACAGCTTCTCTGGGAATTCCATCCCAGCCCCTCACAGGGAAGAATTCCTTCCCAATATCCACCTAAATTTCCCCTCTCAGTTTGAACCCATTCCCCCTTGTCCTGTCCCTGCAATGCCATGGTTGTTCATGGAGTGCCCAAGCAGACCCAGCACGTTCAGCTCATCCTCAGAGTCAGCTCCCTCATAATTAACAGAAATGACGGATAAAACACTCACAACATTCCAAGAGCTAAACGCTGTGACCTCTGTGCCACCTTCCCTTTGCACACAAACCTGGGTGTTGCACCCAGTCCTGTTTAAACAGTGAGATCTGTAGGTCTGGGATGTGGAATTCTGCAAGGGAATCCAAACCCACTCCCAGGAAAAGACAAATCCCGACCCCCTGACAGGACCACAAACAAAAGGACACGAGTGCAAGTGAAGTCTGAGGTATGCAATGCATTAAAAGGTCAACTGTGCCCGAGGGACTTCAGGAAAATTAAGAGGATGGGGAGATCTTTGTTAGACTCCAGTGCGAGAGACTCCGTTTGCTGCCAAATTGAGACAGATTTTAAATGCCAGGCCAGGAGCAGGTGGGTATTTGAAGTGTTCTGAAAGCACATGGACAGATAAGGATGGGAGAATTTGGGGGAAAAAAAAAGCTGCTTTTGTACCACCAACTCTACCAACCCAGAGTATCACTTGCCCCTCAGTAAAAGATGATGATTTTCCCACAGGGAAAACCACGTTGCTTTCCATGGTTTTTTTCTACATCTGTCTTAAAATGTACTTAAAATCCAACTGCCATCAGGGCTGCCCGATCCCCACTGGCTCCAGACAGAGCCAGTGCCATGGAAGAGAAAACAGAGTGATCCACAAATGATTGTTTATACATCCCAGAGTCCCTGGGAGGACGGGACGGAGCAGCCGAGGCGGATTCATTACTGAAAAAGGAGCAAGTGCTCTTTGCCTGGAGTGGCAGCCACGGCCAAACGCTGCTCCCTGGCCCTGGGAGGAGCAGGAGGTGCCCCCTCAAGCTTCAAAAAAAATCAGTTGGGATTAAACAGGCTCGGTAACAAACTCCAGAGAGATTTCCCTGGAGCTCCCGATGCCACCTGGGAGCGAACTCGAAGGGCACTGGATGCAAAATCCCTGCTCTGGTTGCTCCTTGTTATGGAGCACAGGGTTATAGAGGCACTTTGGAGAGGGAAAACAGCACATCTGGGGCAAAAACGGGGATATGGACACCAAGGAAGCCGGGCAGGGCTGTCAAAGGTAGAAACACCCCCAGGGAAAACTCATCCAAAGCCCCTCTGAAAGGGAGGAAAAGCTGCCTCCTGTGTTGAGCTGGGCAGAGCTCGAGCAGCAGGGCAGGGGGTTTTTTTTTTCCCTCTTTCCCGATTTCCTAATAGCCCAACGTTATTTTTATCCAGTATTTCATTCCCATTCACACCTAACCTACATTCATCCACTCAAAGCCAAGCCCAGGGCTCACACGGAGCCAGCTCAGGGGGAAATGATGTGGAGGAATTCAGCCAGGAAAAGGCCACAGCAACGCCATTTGTGCCTGGAGAGAGCTGGATTTTCGGGATCCTGCCGAGCTTTCGGAGCCATTAATGGGAAATAAAACCTTGCAGGCAGGTGATGGATCCAGCCAAGCTGATTCCTGCTGCTCTGTCCAGGAGTCAGAGCAAAAGTAAGGACAAGGCTGGGCCTCGGTAGCTTCTCATGTTCAAACCTGATGTTAAAATCACAGGATTATGGAATCACCCAGGTTGGAAAAGTCCTCCAGGATCAGCAAGTCCACCCTGTGCCCCATCCCCAACTCATCCCCCAGCCCAGAGCACTGAGTGCCACGTCCTGTCCTTCCTTGGACACCTCCAGGGGTGAGGACTCCAAACCTCCCTGGGCAGTTCCAATGCCTGACAGCCCTTTCCATGGAATAATCTTTATTTTCCTTGAAATGCTAAATAATCCAAATTTCTGGTCACTTAATATAAAATATCTTTGCTTTAATAACCCTCACCCTGCTCTCCATGAGTTTTTCCCTCCCCTGAGGTGCCCCTCAGGGCGAGTTTATGTGAGAACCTGCAAAACCAGGTTTTGTGCCTGATATCCCGAATTTTTCCAAGCCTGGACCAAGCCCTGACAAATAATCTGTGTCATTTTTCAGGGCTGGCCCTGCCATGTCACAGAACTGCCCCTTCCAGCTACAGAAGTTCTGTGAGGGGAAAAAAAAGATGAAGTGATATTTCACCTCCTGGAAAATTAATATTTCACTTGAGGAAATCAGTAACACCTCCCTTGTTCACGTAAAAATAACATTAATACCTCAGAAAAACCACCAAGTCAAGCAAACATTTTTCATATAAAAGCAGTAAGAGTCAGAAATTACTATTATAATTATTATTATATTATTATTGCCATATTTCTGCCTGTCTTCCCCCCAGATTTTTGCACGTTCCAACCTTCCAAGGGCAGCAATTTTCCTTTCTTGCTCTGAGTAAGGAAACCCTGGATTTCAGGAGCTCCAAAGATTCACAAATAGAGGGGGGAAAAAAAACCACCAGAGTTTTATTTCTCAGCCCTGGAAGCGCTGCAGGATGACCACAAGATTTGGGATTATCTGACCTCCTGTGGGATGGCAGCTCCTTCGAACAGATGCAGTTTATAACGTCCCAGTTTTATCCAAAATTAGTCAGAGTTTTGCTGCTGGAGCCGAATCCAACCCCCCAGCACCCAACTGGTTCAGAGCTCGCTCTGCTCCTCACCTGGAGCCACACTCCCCTTTGTAGCCCAACCAGAATATCTCCTCACAATAACCCTAAAAATATCTGTATTGTAGGTGGAATTCTATCAGTTGAATGATTCCTTTTCAAAGGGGAGAGTCACAGCCAGCCCAAAACTGAGGCCGCTCCCGGGCAGCAAATCCGCCTGTACCTCAACAACTTCCTTCCAGCCATTCCAGGAGTAACACCCAGATTTTGAGGGCACGTTTTTGGGAGAGCCTGGCACACCCCGGGCTGAGCAGGAGCCAGGTGCATTTAAGGCTAAAAAAAGCAAGGGACAGTGCTGTGCATGGAAATGCAAATCCAAGCACTGGCGTGTGCCAGCGGAGCACGGCCCGGGCCACCCTCAGGGCTCCCCCAGAAACATGGAATGCAACGCCCAGAGGCCTAAAAAACACGGGAATCAGAGCCCATCCTTGAATTTGGATGGAGATGTCACAGAATCATGGAATCACACAATGGTCTGGGTTGGAAGGGACCTTAAAGTCATCTCATTCCACCCCCTGCCATGGGCAGGGACACCTTCCACCAGCCCAGGTTGCTTCAAGCTGGCCTTGGACACTTCCAGGGATCCAGGGGCTTCTCTGGGAAAACCACTCCAGTGCCTCACCACCCTCACAGGGAAGAGAGATAAATTCTGGCACTTTACAGCTCCATAGATCCCAAAAAACTTCGGGATAGAAGGTGATTATCCTTCAACTGGCAACCTGGACAGCGAACAGCGTTGTCAGGCCAGGAAAACACGAGGTGCCTTTGCCAAGGAGGATTCACCAGCAGAGCTGTGGCCGAGCTTTGCCAGGGCTGGCAAGCCCAGGGTCGGCGGTGACGGTCCCACGAGGTGGAGCTGGAACTCTGCTCCCTCTCCCTGCTCCCGGAGGAGCCCGGGGGAGATTAAAACCGGGAGTATTTAATTAGAACAGAGGCGACTTAAGCCCGTGAGCGCACACCAGGCGCCAGCTCCAGCCTGGGGAGCTGCTCACAGAGCCCTGCCCACAGAAAGCAGCTCTTCACACCGTGGATCCCATCCCAGGAGGAATCCAAACCCACCTGGATCCAGGCCCACTGATGGTCCTGCTCCTGCCAAAGCTCCGAAGTGGATCAGAGACCGCCTCAAAAACGCTCTCGGTGGGCACTGAGCGTTCCGGGAGCGATGCAGGTATCAAAGCCACTCTTCCTTACGAGGTCCTGCAAGTTCCCAGCTTAGATTTGTCTCCTAATGACCGGCACTGATGTGGATTTGCCCGGGATTGTCATTGAGACAATCTGTGCAGAGCCCAGTGCTCCCACAGGGACATGGGCTGCGGACATCCCCCAGGGCCAACTCACCACTAGCAGTCAAGGAGAGCCCCAAACCCTCCAATTCCAGCCTGGAGAACCCCAAACCCCTCAATTCCAGCCTGGAGAGCCCCAAAACTCTCAATTCCAGCCTGGAGAGCCCCAAACCCCTCAATTCCAGCCTGGA
>NW_020885056.1:274254-281232 GCF_003945725.1 Corapipo altera
CAATTCCAGCCTGGAGAACCCCAAAACTCTCAATTCCAGCCTGGAGAGCCCCAAAACCCTGAATTCCAGCCTGCAGAGCCCCAAAACCCTGAATTCCAGCCTGGAGAGCCTCAAACCCCCTCAATTCCAGCCTGGACAAACTCTCTCTTTGAGACACTCAAGCTCTACAGACTTCCCATCAGTTAAAAATAGACGTATTCCCAGAAAATAATCAACCCTGGACCCACGGCAAAGGCGGCATCTTCCTCTCGTCACTCCCAGGGACTCCAAGGAGTCACTGAGGACTTGAGGAAAAGCTCGAGGGGGGGAAAAAAGGAGCAGGAAAAGGGGGAGGTTTACAGCAAACAGCTGCAGCTCCTTTAAAACCCAGTGAGCTCCCCACAGGAGCCGGGAGGGGATTCCTAGATGTCAGCAGGCAGGGAAAGGCACCACCTGTTTCCCAAGGTTCCAGCACGGCCACTAATAGATCCCTACTGGAGGCACAGAGGGGGATTTGTGGAAAAGGCAAATCCCCCACCTGCCTGGGAATGTGAACCTGACCCTCCTGCTGGATCCCGAGGGGATTCCTGGATCCCGTTTCCAACCTGCTCCGTGCACGTCGTGTCCTCCCGGGATCTCGCCCCGTAGGGAAAGGGGTTGATCCATGTGGGAAACGGGGACAGAACAACCCCCAGGAACGTTCCTGTTTGGATGCATCCACCAAGAGGTGGTCCCAGCGTGGATAAACAGGAATTTGGGTGCAAAATGACACGATCAGGATGGTGGTTTCTCTTCTATTGCCATGTCAGGACTTAATGCTTCACCCTGAGCTGGATCCACACCGGATGAAACATTCCCTGCAAGGGTCCTATTCCCAGCTTTGACATCACACATCACCTCAGGCCACACCGAGGTGCCAACAGCCCAAAGGGAAATCCAAAGGAGTTAAAACCTTCCCAGTGGCCACCCTGGAGATCAGCCAGAGCAATTCTCATGCAACCCAAAAAGTAGCCAAAAAAAAAAAAAAAAGAAGGGATAAATCCCTTCCAGCACTGCTCCCAGAGCAGCTTCTCCCAGACCTGCACGTGCCAGGGATGGAGCAGGATGACAGGAGCCCCCAGTTACTGCTGAACCAGCAATTCCAGAGTCTTCTTTGGGGAAACCTTTGTGATCCTCATCCAAGACATCACCTTTGGGATAATATTCTGTCTGAGAAGCCATTTTACCACGTTTGCTACACTCAGCAGCTGATAAGAGGGAATGTTTTCTGCAGCAATCCAGGTTGACAGCAGTTCTCCCTGTTTTCCTGAAATCCACCCCAAACCACTTGTCTTACACAGAGGAGATCCTGGGAAACTCTCACCAGACGCCCTCAGCTTGGAGCAGGGAAAGTGTTTTCAACTCACATAGTGGAATTTTGGAGAGACAACCCCCCCAAGCCCTCTCAGGGAGGCACAGCCAGGCTCCCACAGCTGGAGATCCCAGAATCCCAGAGTGGTGTGGGTTGGAAAGGACCTTAAAGATCATCTCCTTCCACTCCCTCAACAGCAGCAAGGTTTTGTTCTGGACGTTGGAGAAGTCAGAGCACAGCCTGGATACTCCTCCTCCTGATAAGAAAATCCTTCAAATCTGCACTGAAATTCCTTTTTCCTATGGGTTTAGAGCAGCCTCTGACACAGGAGCACCCGCCCTCCATCCTCCACCTCAGTTCTGGTCCAACCCATCCCACAGCTGCTCCCCATCCCTCCCTCTGCCCCTGCCCTGCCCTGAAGGGTTTTCCTGGTATATTCATGGATTCCCCGTTCCTGGAAGTGTCCAAGGCCAGGCTGGAGCAACCTGGGCTAGTGGAAGGTGTCCCTGCCCATGGCAGAGGGTAGAAGATGATTTTAAGGTCCCTTCCAACCCAAACCAGTCTGGGATTCTGTGACGACCCCACCATGGCTCTGCAGTGTCACCGGAATGTGTCCCTTTGGCACTGCAATCCCGGCCTCCAGGAGCCACTGGGAGCCAAGTCCTGCATTATAGGATAAAGCTGATGCCTTTACGTAGCCCGTTCCCTCACTCCTGCTGCTTAATGATGTCTAATTCCATCCCCATCCCAGCCATTGCCACGTAAACACACCCGCCATCCCAACCCCATCCGCAGCGGGACCAATGCAGGGAACACCTGGAAAAGCAGCCAGGGAAGGATCCCGGACAAATATAGGTCTCCAAGGAGTATCTTTAGATTAGCAGGCGGCTCTGCCCCCAGCGAGACCCCGGGATTTACCTAAATAGCTCCTTCAGCACAAGCCCGGCGTTGGCAGCTATTTTAAGCCAGCACCCTGCCCTACTTCCTAAGGAACAGCCTCCCTTCTCCTGCCTGTGCAGCCAAAGCAGCCCCCAAACCCTTCCCCTCCACTCTGACACCTTTTATGAAATAAAACCCATGGCCCTGGCACGATACTTAATTAATCCAGGCTCGTTCTTTGCTACGAGGCCCCATCAAGCCGCCGACATGGCCTCGAACAGGGAAAACGGGATTAACCTTTCCCAGCCTGATATCCAGAAAAATAATATCCAGCGGAGGGGAATCCAGAGGAACACGACCTTCCCTCTTCTCCATGGCAGACCTGAAGCAGCTGGTGTTATTCCCAGAGGAAATGGATAAAATCTCAGCCCAATCCACGTGCCCTGGCACCTTATCGCTGTTTTCTAACAGGGTTTTGTGCCCAAGGCTGGTGTTGGGTTTGGTATTTCTGTTAATTAGCACGTTAATTAGCACATTTATTAGCATGGCAGAGCATCCCTGTACAGGATGCAGAGAACCTGGCAGCTTCAGCCCAAAAAGAGGCACTTCTGGCTCTGTTTGGGGCAGCCAAGGGCTGCAGGAAAACACTGGAGGGGAACAGTTTGTGTCATCCCAAGACGTCTGCAGAACATTTCCCTTTGGATTCATTTCTTGGATGAAACGCCACATGATCCAGCAAAATCAGCCCCAAATCTGCAACACCCAGGCTTGGCACAGCCACTTCTCCCCAGCTCATCCCACATACAGGTAACAAAACATCTTTCCTGTTCATATAACAATATCAGGATTATTTCGTATTTTGGGGGCATTTCAAGACTTGTCCCCCAAAATCAGATTCCCAAGTAATTTTGGTGGGATCCTACAGGGTTCCTGCTTTAAGGACTGTCTCTCCCAGGGCCTCCTTGAGCTCTGTCCAGCCAAGTTGCTGCATTATGACACAACTTGCTTTTTAGGGATCCCCCCACAGCATCTTGACCCTGGTGGCATTCACACTTTTCCTGTGGCATCCCAAGGTCTGGGCATGTGCACCTTGGCCTTTACTCCATTTTTAGCCATTTCCACAGCTCCTTTTCCCCCCAAATATTCCTTAGCAGCCATAAAACATCAACACTAAACGAGCCAAACCAACTAGGGCCTTACAGAGCACAACCAGCAATAATAATGATGGTATCACATTTTTCCTTTCCAAACCCCACAACTTCCTTTATATTTAAGATTTCTTCTAACCCTTCCCTCGCTTTGCACACAATTAAAAAGCTCCTTTGACTTTTATATCAATGTTATAAAAAATCCCTACACTTCCCGACCTGGGGAAAATCCAACGCCCGACCACCCAACTGCGTTCCCAGAGTCGTAGTTTATATTAAAAAGAAGAAAGTTGCACATTTTTCATCAACCAAAAGCGTCTTCAGGCAGCGAGATGAACCAGAGGAGCCTCCAAACCCTCCCCACTTGGCAGCAGCGTGAGGGGGAAACTCCCCAGAGCTCTCTGGAGACGGCAGCGATTGATCCGACGCCGGGGTTTGGTTCCCCAGAGGCACCCGGAGCCTCGCGGAACAAATCCCGTGGGATTGGACTCCCCGCCTCCGGCAGCATCTCTGCCACGCTCCAAAGGCACATGGAGAGAAGGGAGCAGCTCGTGGGCTGTGATTTCACCCAGAAAGGGGCAGGTGGTGGGAGGTTTCCGTGGGGGGTGTGTGATCCCAGTGTTCTGACGCTCCCAGAAACCTTGGCTAGGGGTGGAACGGATCATGGGCACCATGGAATCAGGGATGGTTTGGGTTGGAAGGGACCCTAAATCATCCAGCCCACCCTCCTGCCTGGGCAGGGACACCTTCCACTAGCCTGGGTTGCTCCAACCTGGCCTTGGACACTTCCAGGGATGGGGCAGCCACAGCTTCCCTGGGCAACCTGGGCCAGGGCCTCCCCGCCCTCAGAGCCAAGAATTCCTTCCCCAGATCCCATCTAACCCTCCCTCTGGTAGTGGGAAGCCATTCCCCCTTGGCCTGTACCTCCAGGCCCTTGTCCAAAAAAGAAATCCAACCTAGACCTGCAGAAAGGTGCCCGAAAGTCCTTCAGAAACGACAGCAAAGCACAAACTTGGAAAATCCACTTGTTTCCAGGACACCTTTGGCTCCAGCACCGGTCCCAGCTTTACACCACAATTCCTTGGTTTCACCCCATCTCAGAAAAGCAGGAATTCCTTCAGAAATCACAGGGCAGGCACCACGGAACAGGATGGGAATTAGGGATGTGTCTGACTTCTAACACACACACAACAGCTGCCAAAACCAGGGCACTGGATCCCGGCTGCTCCCCACTTCCCAACGGCACCGACACAAAATAACAACACGAATATCAGAAAAATTCCAGCAGATTATTTGCTCTGGATCAGCCTGGTGCCTAAATCCCGACATCCTGGGTTTTTAAAGGATTTGTCATGGATGCAACTGCACAGAGAGAGAGAGAGCTGGGTCACCTTCCAGCCCGGTCAGGGGGAAGGATCCTCACAGACACAGCTCTGCTTCCCAGAGGATGTCACACCTTGCAGGTGTCATCTGCTGGAGGGGGAACCCTCCAAATGCACGAAAAATGGAGCAAAACGCAACAAAAACTGCAAGAAAATCCCTGCAGGTTTCTTTGGAAGGGGCACAGAGAGGGAAAACACCCACCCTGCAGTGCTGAGCTCCAGCACCTGCCCTGAATAATGTGGATTTCAGATGTGGGATCCACCAGTCAATTCTGCTGCTCCAACAGTTAATTAAGGCCTGACTTTGGGATAATACAGACAACCAGACCCTCTAATCCCTCAGATTTCCAACAGAACCACCCCAAGTGCTCTCCAGAGAGCACCAAGTTTGGACATTAATGGTCTCTGTTACCATCAGCCACCAGTTTCCTGCTAGAACTGGGCTACTAAAGAGCAGTTCTGGCCCCAAAATTCCAGATTTTAATAAAAAAGCAACTCTTGGCACACCCCAAAATTCCCTGTTTTAAAAGAAGCAATTCCTGACCTACACCGAAATTCAAGATTTTAATAAAGACCAATCCTTGTGGCACCTCAAAATTAGAGATTTTTAATAAGAAAGTTCTCCCCAGTACAAGTTTAAGCCTAAAACTGGAAATGCTCCATTTCCCCTTGCCTAAAAACTTAATTACAGTTAACGCTTCTGCAGGGCTCTGGAGATGTAAATATATAGGTTAAACATAGTTAAAATTCCACATCCTACTTAATTGCAGGCATTTTCCACGGAACAAAACGAGCTTTTATCTTCAGCTTTTTAATTATTAATAACCACGAACAATGTCACCACCTTCAAACAATAAATCCCGGCCCTCGGAAGGAGATATTCCGATTTTTTTCCCTCCCCAGCTGGAAAATTATTATCCTTGGAGGGAGGGGGGATAATATGGGAAGTGCCCGTGGATTTTGGAGTGTTGGAGCGAGCAGGCCGTGAGCCTCCACCCCGCTTGGATATGGATTAATGACCACAATTAGCGGGATCATACGGATACTGAGGGGGGGGTGAGGGGGGTGTTGCCAAGCAGGCAGGATCCCTGCCAGGGATTCCCGGGATCTGGAAGCCCCGGCAGGCAGGGAGAGCGCATGGATCCGGCCGACTCAGCTGAATCATAATGGCTGCATTGACATTACCTTTCCCGAACAAGGCCAACCTAAACACAGGCAGCTGCCTGGGATTTAGCAGGAGATTTACGGGCAGCACCGGCCACTCGGGAGACCTACAAACCACCACACACCCCCCCCCAGGACCCCTCCCCAAATCCAGGAGTGCTCCGGTATTATTCCCACTGAAAAAAAATAAAACAAAACCCCCAAAACCAAACGCCTGGGAGCTTCACCCCCCCCACACACCACCACCCCCAACCAGGGCCCGAGGGGCCTCCACGCTCCGGCTGCCACCCGGATCCCCTTTCCCTGGGTTTGAGGTTATTAACATTAAACATGTGATCGGCCACATGACAGGCTAAAAAGGAAAAAAAAAAAAAAAATAAAAAAGGAAAGAAATCGCCTGGATGCATCCAGAGGGGAAGGGAGGGATGGCAGCGTGGTGGGGACACCTCCATGGCCGTGGATTACAACCGTTCCTGGGAAATCTGCCGCTTCCAGCAGCCTGGAATGACCGAAGCCGTGGAGGGGGGGGAGGTTTAATAACGGGGTGATTGTGTAACTTGGAGCCTCTCGGCAAAAGTTGAGGCACCCAGTGGATGTTCCCGGGGACATGGATGGCACCGGATCAATTAGGGCAGCGAAATGTGCATCCCCCCCCCGGCCTCCACCTCCTCCTCCTCCTCCTCCTCCTCCCGATCCAGGAGTTTCTCCCATAACGTATTTCTCTCCTCGTTAACTGCTTCGGTGTCTTCTGCTCTTTCCAAAATAGTACCTACTATAACGGGGCCGGAGAGGGGGCCAGCTGGCACCGCCCGCGGGGCATCCGAGCAGGGAGCGGGGATTTGGGGGAGGAAAGACACCGGGAGCCGGCGGGATGAGCGCAGGGTGGGCTCTGCACCCCCCCATCCCACCCCGAGCACCCCAGTCTTGAGGGGCTCAGACCTCGTGGGTGTGATGGATTGCACCCTCCCCGGGATGGGGATCCCCCCCCCGAAACAGGGATGTCCCCTGATGTCACCTTCCCGCCTTGTCACCTGTGCCCACAGGGCTGGGGGTCCACAGGACCCCCCCTTTCCTC
>NW_020885056.1:281632-286978 GCF_003945725.1 Corapipo altera
CCCCCCCCCCCCCCCCCCCCCCCTCCCCCCCCCCCCCCCCCGCCGCGGGGCCCCCCGCCCCCCCCCCCCCCCCCCCCATTCCCCTCCCTTCCTCCCCTCACCCTTGACGATGCGCTCGGTGGTCGGCAGCTTGTTGTGGCCGCGCCCGGACATGGTGGCGGTGGCACCGCTCCCTCCTCCTCCTCCTCCTCCTCTTCCTCCTCCTCCCCACCGCCGTGCCCCCTCACCGCTCCCCTCGCACGGGGGGCCGCGGGGGGTGCTCCCGGCGGCGGCTCCGCGGCGCTGCGATCCCGCCCCCGCCGCCGCCGCCGCGGCCGCCGCCACCACCACCACACCGCCCTCCGCCCTCTGCCCCCCTCCTCCTCCTCCTCCTCCTCCTCCTCCTCGCCTTCCCCTCGCAGCCCGCCCAGCGCAGGCGCCGCGCCCGCCCCGCCCCGCCCGCCATCTTGGAGGGGAAGGGGGTGGTTGCTAAGCAACGGAGGGGGGGGGGGCAACATGGCGGCGCCCCCATCGCCCTCATGGCGTCGGGGGTGACAGTCCCGGAATCACCTCCCCGGTGTTGGGTGGGAAGAGGCTGTGAAATCGTCTAGTAAAAAAAAAATTATCTAGTAAAAAAAAAATAAAAAAAAAAAAAAGTATCTAGTAAATGGAAAAAAAAAAATCACCCAGTAAAATTACCTGTAAAATTATCTGGTAAAAAAAATTTAAAAGAGTTATCTAGTAAATATGGAAAAAATTATCTAGTAAAATTATCTGTAAGATTATCTGGTAAAAAAAATTTAAAAGAGTTATCTAGTAAATTAAAAATAAATTATCTAGTAGAATTACCTGTAAAATTATCTAGTAAAAAAAATTTTTAAAAATTATCTAGTAAATTGAAAAAAAAATTATCTAGTAGAATTACCTGTAAAATTATCTGGTAAAAAAAATTAAAAGAATTATCTAGTAAATTAAAAAAAAAAAATCTGGTAAAATTATCTGTAAGATTATCTGATAAAAAAATTTGAAAAAATTATCTAGTAAATTGAAAAAAAATTATCTAGTACAATTACCGGTAAAATTATCTGGTAAAAAAATTTTAAAAAAATTATCTAGTAAATGAGAAAAAAATTATTTAATAAAATTATCTGGTAAAAAAATTGGAAAAAATTATCTAGTAAAATTATCTGTAAAACTGTCTAGTAAAAAAACCTGACGACCGTGCTTGAAGCACTGAGGGGGTATGGGAGCAAGTCAGATTCACACCGAGCCCTCCCTTCCTTAATATAACATTATTTTTTTTATAAAACACCCCATAATTTCTAGATTTATTTTCTTTAGTGCAACGGAGTTCCTAAAAATCGCGTTCACTGCTTGGAGCTGGCAGCTCGGGGGGGATTGTATATAAAAAAAGAGAGAAAAAAGGGAAGGGGAAAAGCAAAGTTTGCTGCTTTTTATTTATTTTTTTTTCCCCTAATGGAGGGTGGGGAAGCAAGGACATGAACGCTGCTTGGAATCTGTCTCCCTCGTGTGAGCTGGAGAGGAATCCAGCATCCCATACCTCCTCCTCCTCCCAGCCAAACCACTGCTTGGAAATACGCTTAAAATAAATTAAAAAAATATATATATATAATTTAAAAAGGGGATTTTGGAGTCGTAAAGGCCGTGCCACGCGGCCAGGCCGGGGGTTGTCAGTGCCATCTTCTGTCAGCTGCACTGCACTGCACAAGCCATGGAAATCCAGCTGGAAAACCAGGATTGCATCACCCAGCCTGGCTCAAACCCTTCCCCTTGGAAAAATCCTGAGCCAGCAGCGCTCCCAGCCCTTCACCCCCTCCTCCAGCTCTGCCCACAGGGAGGTTTCACTGCTTGGGACCCTCCGTCATTACAGAATATATTTTATTTATGGAATTTTACAAATATCTGTACAGTTCACGTGACATAAGTTACGCTCTTTGTTTCAACGTGTTCTCTCCCACAACACCTGAGTTATTGAAATACTGAGATGGAACTGGAGCTTCCAACTGGACACGGGAAGGGAAACACGGATGAAAATCCATAACGAGCTCAATTTGGGTGGTTTTTTTCCCTCCTCATCCTCCTGCCTGCCCCATCCCTTCCCTGCTGGTAGGTTCCAGCCTGTCCAGCTGAGAATGGGAACGGAGGGGGAGTCTTGTTTCTCTGGGGATGTGGGGGGTTCACCTCCACACCCCAAATTTTTGGGTTGCAGATTTCTCAAAAAAAAACCCAAAACTGGAAACGAGAAGACGACGGATTCATGATTCCCACCTTGTGCCGAGGGGCTGCACCAGCTCCCAGGAATCCCAGCATCGCTCCTGCCGCTTCCCAGCTCTCGGGGACCTCCCAGGCACAGCTCTCAGGGGACAAACACCCCGATTCCCCCCCTTTCCTCCACCACTTTTCCATCGGTGCCCCATGGAAACCCTCCAGCCACCTGGTGTTTTTCCTTGGGAGAGAGGAGAGGGCAACATGTGCCAGTCCAAGGACTCGAGATTTTCCACATTGAGTCGCTCAGCCGGGCCTGCAGCTCTCTCAAGCAGGGAAAAGGAGTTTCCAGTGGCACTTTTCTCCTGGATTAGCAGCACAGGGAATGAGTGTGAGGTGCTGCACAGGTGACTGAGCCAGGGCAGGCCTGGCTGCTCTGTCCCACAGGGAGAAGTGACTTAAGGTGACAATCCACAAAACAAGACACCACATAAGATAAAGGAAGGAATCTCTCCTTGAAGGAATCACCCAAGGACCATGTGGCACCTCTGGGTGGAGGGTGCTCCCAGAAAGGCTCCCTGCTCCTTTGACAATTTGATATTTAGGTTTTGGGGTGCAGGACAAAGCCAACATCCTTGTGGTGCTGAGGGGACTAAGCCCAGCCTAAGAAAGCCACTGAGAGCAGAGGTGATGATCCATAAGGATACTGGAAATGCCAGAGTCCAGGGACTCGGTGACAACGGTTAGGAGCTTAGGAAGAACAGCACCCAGCTGGGAACTAAGGGAATTCAGGGACTACAGTGATCCAAACAGGGTACAATGCTGCTGGAGGTGCTGAGCCTGTGCCAGGGGCTGAGGAAAAATCCCTGGCACACCCTTGGCTTTGCTTTCTGCAGGGTGGGGAGGGAAGGTGTGGGATCCTCGGCTCCAGGACCACACCGAGGTGGCAGGATTGTCACACACCCCCCCTACACAGGCAGGGAGGGAGGGAAGACACTCTCTGACAAGCACAAACACTTCCCAAAGCACCCGCACCGCTCCTCCATCCCAATCCAAGGGAAGCTCCCTGAATCCACTCCTGCTTATCCACACAGCCACGAGCTCACACCAGGTACGGGACAAGGTTTAGGGGGGGAAAAGGGGGTGTGAGGGGACCTCAAGCAACAGGGGTGGGGTGGGCAAGATTATCAATATGATAACTAGTAATTCACGTAGTGAATCTGGGGAAAGCCAGCCCCGGGGGCAGAGCTGGGAAGTGCCTGGAACACCCTTCTCTGGCTACTCCCTAAGGCTGGAAAAACGCAACCTAAAGAGGTTCACAGTCTGGTATTTTGTTTTAAAAACACCCCCCGCCCCACCCTGAACCTCAGCAGTGTTTAAAAGCCGGTGGCTGTTCCCGAGTGTCACCGTGAGCTTGGACACAGTCTGAGGAGAGACCCCTGGGCTGGGAGCCCACGGCCAGGCAGGGCTCTGCTCTCACCCCCCTTCCCACCAGGAGGAGTTGGGATTTGCCCCTCTTTCCAGCAGCACAGGGAGGGTCAGGATATCCTGGCCAGGTTTCTCCCAGCAGCCCACGTGTCACTCCAACCTGGCCTGGTGTCCTCTGCTCCGAGCGTGGACACCCAAAGGGTGCTTTAAAATCTCAACCCTCTTCACCCTGCTCTTCCCAGGGCTGGAACGGAGCAAACCCCGTCGGATGGTGGTGACACCATGAGCCTCCTCATCCTCAGCAGTGCCTGGAGAGCACAGCTCCAAGGGATGGCTGGTGGGGAATGCTCCAAGAAGGGTCTGTCCCAATCATACATCCCCCAAAGGGGTCAGGACTGCATCACATCCCATGGGAACGCTCCAAGAAGGGTCTGTCCCCATCTGTCCCCACCCCAAAGGGGTCAGGACGGCGTCACATCCCATGGGAATGCTCTGAGCACGGCTGAAGCAGCTCCTGCCTCCCCACTCCATCCTTCCCGGGAGAGGCGAGGAGGCCAGGGATATGACACGGGAAAGCGATTCTCTGGTCAGGTCAGTCCTATGGGAAAGGGGGATTCAGCCTCCCCTCACAGTCTTAAACCCAAAGAAGGTCTGTGGAACAGCTTTCAAAGCGATGTCTCCTCTGTAGTGTGACGTCAGTGCCCGCACAGGTACCGTCGTTTGCTTGCAGCAGGAAAAGGGTAAGAAAAAAAAAAAAACCCCAAGGAAAACCCCTTCCCCCCACCCCACCCCAAAAAAAAAGGAAAAAAGTGGATCAGGGCTGCAGTTTGGGCTGGTCCTACCCAATCTGGATCTGGCCAGAGTACATGGTGAGCAGCACCATGATGGTGAAGCCCGTGAGCAGCCCCGCGTTCTGGATGGCGAAGGTGATCAGGGCGCTGCCGTTCTGCTCGTCCTCCCGGCTCACCTCGTTCATCTCGGGGAACTGGGAGGGGAAAAACAGGCACAACAAAGGCTCAGCGACAGGAAAGGCTCTGTTCTTCCCAGGAAAAAAACACCCCCCCCCCCCCCCCCGCCCCAGCCCGTGGATTTTGCTCAGCCAGGCAAAGCAAAGCAGAGACAGCAAAGCGTGTGCCAAGGGGACGGAGCAAACCCACCCCCAGGCTAAAGTTTTCCTAGGAAAAAAGCCCTGGGAAGATCCCAACCACGCACCCAGGCTCAGGATTTACCATGTCAGCCAGAGCTATGTACAGGAACATCCCTCCAGCCAGAGCAAAGATCCAGTTGGCAGAGAAGTGGCTGCCGGCCACGATGCCAAAGGCCAGGCCCACGTAGCAGCAGCAGGCGGAGATGAAGTTGAAGAAAAGAGCCTGGCGGATGGTCATCCCGGCATTCAGCAGGATGACAAAGTCCCCTGCGGGAGAAAAGGACGGGAGGATGAGGAGGGAAGGGCTGTTGGCAGCATCGGGACAGCACCGAGGGGCCGCCTTGAACTTCGGGTCATAAATCGTGGAGTGTCCTCAGCTGGAAGGGACACACAAAGGATCATTGAGTCCAACTCCTCCTCCTGCACAGGACAGCCCCAAAAATCACATCCTGTGCCAGCTCCTGCGTGGGCTCTGCCACTGCCCTTAAATTCAGAACTTCACACCCAAACCTGCCTCCCCCCTCCACTAACAGCACACCACTGCCCCTAAATTCAGATATTCACAC
>NW_020885056.1:286988-288544 GCF_003945725.1 Corapipo altera
TAAACCCACCTTTCCCCTTCACTGACCACACCACTGCCCCTAAATTCGGACCTTCCCATCCAAACCCGCCTTGCCCCCTCCCAAACCAACGAAGTGTTGAGGGGTTTTGGTTTCTTTTTTTTTTTTTTTTTCTGCCTTCAGATGTCTCCATCTAAATTTAAACTCAGACATCATATTACCTCGTTATTTTTAGAGCGGCGATTACTCAGTGCCCGTTTCCAGCCTCGCCTTCCCCCCCCTCGCCGTTTATCCCACCCCAAAATCCGCCTCCCTCTCCGGGGAAAAGGACCAACCCCAAGGGACAGCGGGACTGGGTGAGCAGCGGAGGGGCAGACCCGAGGGACTCACACACCCAGCTCGTGAGGGAACTCCTCGCAGAGGATGGCCACGGAGGTGCTGATCCCTTGGAAGACAGAGACAGTGAAGGAGGCGCCGATGGCCAGCCCGTCGATGAAGTTGTGGAGGCCGTCGCTGAGGGTGATCATCCAGGCCAGCGTCCCGATGTCGGAATACCGCACCTCCTTCAGCCAGTAGCACGCGCTCTGGGAGGCCTGCAGGTCCTGCCACGGCACCCCAAGGCGGGGGCTCAGCACCCAAACGCTCCGGGGGGGGGTCGCTGATCCCTCCTCCAGCCAGGAAAACCTACCCCACGCTCATGAAATCCACATTTAACGGGCGGAGCCCTCTGCTTCCCACCCCCCGCAGAGGGTTTGGGGTCCGAGACTCCCTTTCCGTTGACAGGCGGGCTTTTCCCATGTTCCCATCCCACGGGACAAGGCGCTCACCTGGACAGAGAGGGAGCCCACCACGGCCTTCTCATCCCCGGAGGGGGGCTTGCGCTCCAGCTCGCTGGTGATGTGCGGGATCATGTGGTCCAGGTCCCCGTTCTGCAGCTTCTCCGTGACCCCCTCCTCCTGGTCCTTCTTGGAGGGCAGAGCCTCGGGGCCGTAGTGGCTGTGCCCGTGGTGGTGCTGTGGGATCAGGGGATTCGGGGGTGTCAGACACCCCGAAATTCCCGCTGTTCCCCACCACCCACCAGCCCCTGCTCGGCCTCACCTGGTCCTTCTGCTTCAGGAGCATCTTCAGGACCTTCTCCGTGAAGAAGAAGAGGTAGAAGCCCCCAAACACCACGGCGGATTTGGAAACGTAATAATCTTCCTGAGGGTTGAATCCAAACGCCTGCAGGCAGGAGGGGCCATGGGAGAGGATGAGGAACAGTCCCTGGCAGGGTCCTTCATCTACCTTAGGCCCCAGAGGGGGTGGCACAGCTTTCTGACCTCTCTAAGCAGCAGCTGCTTTGGGGACAAGCTCAGAAAATGCCTTTGTGCACCTTTAATCTCCCTCATTCCCTCCTCCAAGCTGGCTGTGCCCCGAGGCATCGGATCCAGCACCCACCCTGGGGCAGGGATGCCAAAACCAGGGCTCCACGCTCAGAGAGGACCTGCCTTCAGGGCCAGAAAAGGCAATAAAACAGTGATTCCCTGCTTGAAGCAGACTGGGGCTCTGCCTGGAGCGATTCCCTTCCAAACTCCAGCTCCAAGGGGCTTCCAGCCTTC
>NW_020885056.1:288554-311054 GCF_003945725.1 Corapipo altera
GGAGCGATTCCCTTCCAAACTCCAGCTCCAAGGGGCTTCCAGCCTTCATACCTCGCTCTGGGCTCCCCTCCGACGCCGCCTTCCCCTTCTCCAGCCAGAAACAGCCCCCGAGAGAGAGAGAGAAAAGCACAGACCCGCCCGGTCCTCTCCCTACCTCGGGAATGAGCTGGAAGAGGGCGTTGGAGTAGAGAGTTCCAATCGCCAGAGCTATGAAGTAGAGGAGCAGCCGCTTGTAAAAGGTCTTCTTCATGAAGGGCACCACGCTGGCTCCCACCAGCGAGCACAGGGAGATGACGGACACGCAGAGGAAACCGTAACCCCAGACTGAGAGGGGCGTGAGAGCCAAACCCACCCCGGGGGAACGGGAAAGGCGAGGGAGGAGATCAAGGCGGGCACGGGGAGGGAAGGAATCCACACCGACAGGACAGAGAGAGGAGGGAGGGAGAGAGGGGAGAGAAGAGGACATTCATTAGTGATTGTTGTTCATCTCGGCTTGGCTCGGGCCTGGCACCGGGCGGCTTTGGGAATGGCTCTTTGGGAAGGGTTGGATTCTTGGAGCCAGCGGCTCTCGCGGCCGGGTTTTGGTAGCCAGGCCGTGTCCCAGCCAGCCCCCAGCTCTGCTCCATGAGCCATTCCCGAGCCACAGAGCGCCCAGGTTCCCTGAGCACCTCGTACGCTCCATCCCCATCCCAGGCCACGCTGGGATGCTCCGAGTGCTGGCGAGGCTGGAGCGTACGCGCAGCATCCCGATTCCCGGAAAAATCAGGAATTAAGAGGCGCTTGGTTTTTATGTCCAGCGAATAACAGTTGCAGTTCTGGAGTTGAAAGGGAGCCTTGGAAAAACATCCCACTGCCAAGACGGGTGAGGTGATCGTCGCCCTGGCAATGCCAGGGGGAAAAAACCCTGTGGAATTTTAAGGCTGGATGTGCAGGAGCTCGGATCCAGCTCGTCCTCTACCCAGGAGCTACTTGTGCTCTGAGGAGCCACCTGGACAGTGTTCCAAAGGTGTCCAAATCCGTGTGGATTTATTCAACTCCAGAACTGGGCAATTACAACACAATTAATTTGCAGTATTTCTTGTTGGTCCCATCAGAGCACCAGGAAACCTCAGGGAAGCCTGAACCCTTGTGGAAACACCGGGCTGGGAAATCAGGGAGAGGTGGGGGGGGCCGAAAAAAATACAGGCAATAAAGGCCTTGTAAAATTTGGCTGATTCCAGAGGAAGCTGATGCTGTTCTCTGTGTTTTTACATGGATATTTCCTCCTTTTATATGGATATTTCCTCTGTTTCACAGTACTCTCCCACTAGTGCTCGGAGACTGATGGCTGAGCACATCCCTCCAAGGGATAAACTCCTGGCCACTCCAGGAGCAAAGAGCTTCTCCCAGCCCATTCCCACTCCTCAGACCTGGCAGGGCTGGAGGACACAGCCTCCCTGCCCGCTCCAGAGGGTTTCCTGGTGCTCGGAGGGGGCGAGAAAAGCCCCTGAGACGAGCCCTGAGCCTCGGGTGACGGAAGGGACCGGCTGGATTCGGCGGGGTTTGGAGGCAGAGAGGGCCCCGGAGCCGGGAGAGAGGGCAGGGACGTTCTACCGCACCTCTGGGATGAGCTGGAGGAGCGCGTTAGAGAGCAGCGTGCCGATGGACAGCGCGATGAAAAACGTGAGGACCCGGCGGAAAAAGGCCTTGGCGGAGCACGGCACGACGAGGACTCCGAGCAGGGAGGCCACGTTAATCATGGACACACTGAGAAAACCAAAGCCCCACACTGCGGAGAACGAGAAGAAACCAGAGGGGCCGGACATTACCGAGGCTCTCGGAGAGCCCGGATCCGGGCGGGCGGGAAAGGGCTGGCTCCGGGTCTATTCCCGGGCCACGCGGCACCGGACGGTCTCTCCCTGTGCTCTGGATGTCTCAGCTGCGACAAAACCGTCGGTTTTTTGGTGCAGGGAAAGTGGGAATGAGGCCATTGGGTTACTTGGAAAAGGCTTTCCTGAGCCAGCCCCAGGGTGGGGCTCAGGGCAGCTGATCCAAGACCATGGGCATCATCAGGAGCGGGACACGCGGGAGCTGGTTGAGCATCCACTGGTGGCTGGAGGCCAGCGGGTCCCTCCAAGTGCCAGGCCACCCCCTCCCACCCACAGGGACTCATGGCAAGGTCCCCTCCTCCTCCAGCTATCCCGGAGGCACAGAGGTTATCCCGGTGAAACCACGCCACGGCACAATCCACAGCGAGGAAAACCCGTGGGGATTCCTGCCTGCTGTAGGCAAGGAATTCCCAGGAGCGGGAACCACCTGTGCTGGAGGTCCCGGGGTGCCTCATCACTCCTGAGCTCCATGCCCGGGCCTGGGCAGTGCCTGTGCCCCTCCAGCTCCCCTCTTACCTTCAGCCGAGCTGGGTCTGCCCTCCTCCGTCTGCTCGTTTTCCTCATTTTCCAGGTTTTCGGAGGCGCACGCCCCCGACTCCAGCTGCTGCAGGATGGTGGGGCAGAACTCCTTGAACTCCCTGTGCCCCACGGCAGAGCCCTCGCTCAGGTTGTGGATGGCAAAAAGCTCCACGGAGCTGAAGCACTGGGGAAGGGAAGGGAACAGGAACGTGCCTTGAGACTCCCGCAGCTCCGCAGGGAGGTTTTGGGACCTGCAGGGAGGTTTTGGGACCTGCAGGGAGGTTTTGGGGCCCTACCCGGGAGAGGTTCAGGCGCTGCTGCGGTGACTGGGAGACGTTGGCGTGTCCCACTCCCACATCCAGGCGGTTCAGCAGGGCCTTGAGCTGCTTCAGGCTCAAGGTCTGGCTCTCTCCGTAGCGCTGGAGCAGATCCTGCAGGAAGGAGGCTGCGGAGACTCCCGGGCTGTCCCTGCCCGCCCGGACCCGCGGGCAGGGAAGGAGGCAGAGCAGCAGGAGCAGGCAGCAGCTCCGGGGGCCCGCGCCGGGGATCATGGTGCCTCTGGGATGCTGGGAGGCAAAACACACACTGCTGTTGGCTTTGGCGTTCCCAGCGCTCCAACCGCCGCTCCTCCACCCCACAGCTCCGACGGGAGACGGCAGATTTCTTCCTCAGGGAAAAGGGGATGCAGCGTTGAGAGCACCCAGATCCTGAGGGGGGACTTGTACACAGGACCACCCGCTTCTCCCCCACTCTGAGCCACCCCCTGCTCACCGTGGGGGGCTGCCAGGACACGGCTCCCGGGGGTTCTCCAGCTCCGCAGCGCCTCGGGACCTTGGGAAGAGCAGCGGGTGGTGGGAAGCAGGCAGGGCTTGTGCCTCTGCCAGCCCCAAATCCAGCTCTCCGTGGCGTGAGGAGTCACGCTCCAGCTCCCGGCCACGCGTGGGTCCCCTCGGCGTCACCAGGAACGGGACACAAATCCCTCCAGGACCTGGATGCCGGAGCTCGGAGGACGTGGGAACCCAGGGGACAGAGGTGGCGTTTTCACAGGGTTATATTTTAACCCGGATAATTACCATGAACCGGCTCCTTCCCCGGCTCCAACTGTAGGTGCCTTTATTGCCCAGAGTCAATCCTTGCCCTCTCTGTTCCTTTCATACGCACCAGGGATCAATAAAAGTGGGGTGGCACAAACCCGGGGTGCAAAGGAAGGGGCTGGGGGAGATGGGGTGAGGGGGGGGACGACACGCCAGGCACGACCTGCACGTCCACTGTGGGAGGCACCCGAGAGGCTGGAGCAGGGCCTGGGCTGCCTTCCTGGGAAAACTGCACCGAGAGGTGGGCGGCGAACTCGGGGTTCACAAGGATCAGGAGAGAGTAACAGTCCGCTGGTTCCATAAATGCAGCAGCCACCCTGATCCCAGTGCAGGGCTCCAGGTGTGTCCTGCCTCCTGGCTGCCCTTCCCAGGGGCTCCCGGATCTCCCTGGGACACCCCACAGCCCGTGCTGAGAGCTCGCAGGCTCCGGGCTCCTCCAGAAACGAGCCCAGGACATTTTTGAAGCCCGGCCAAGCAATTGTTCCGAAAATAACCTGGGGCCAGGATTGTGAGGAAAAGGGGCACGGGAGGACCCCGCTCCCCATCCAGGACCCCGCTCCCCCTCCGAAGGCTCCCACATTCCCACAGGTTTTACCAGCTTACCACCACCTTGTGAGCTTTGTTCTGGGGAGGTTTTAGCCTCCTCCTGCCAAGGCTTAACTCAGATGCTTTGGCTTAACCCCTCTCCTCCCAAAACATGGGAAGAGAGCTCATCCAGAGGGGTGCTGGTGCTGACTGGGGGTACCTAAGGGACCTCTGCCTCTTCACCGAGCCCGGACCCTTCCTCTGCTTCTTCCTCCCTATCCCAACCCACCCATCCAGGTGGATCCTCCCGGGCTACATGGGACATCCTGGTGACTCCCAGAGGTGCTGGCACACGGCCCACGGTGCCAAAGGTCTGCCCCAGTGGCCGCATGTCCCGGGACGGGGGACGCTGGCTGCCCTTCCCTGCCCGTGCCAGCCGAGTGCTCCCCATATCCCTGATCCCGCCTGGAGCCATCCCGCCGGGCCGCACACCGGCTGTCCCGGCCCGTGCCAAGGCACGCAGCCCTCGCCGGAGCCAAAATCCCTCCCAGGGGTTTCTCCCGAAGCCGGGCTGAGCCGGATACACCCAGGGTGGAAAACCGGACCTCAGCTTCTGCCCCAGCTGCCAAAGGAAAGGCAAGAAGCGCCGCGCAGGCAGAGCCGGGCAGCGGCAGGAGCTGCACAGGCTCGCTCCGTTTTAGGGCAAAAACGAGGTGGAGGAGCCGCCCCTGCGGAAGGGCCCAAAGAGGGACATCCCGAGGGGCTCCGACCCCCCGAAAGCCACGGGGAGCTCAGGGCAAGGCGAGAGGGTGCCAAACACATCCATCCATCCATCCATCCATCCATCCATCCATCCATCCCCGCATCCCGGGGCAAAGGGGGGGTGCGCAGCGAACACCCCGGAGCGCGGCCCCTCGCCACCCCACCCGCGGAGCGTCCCAGCCTCCTGCCCGCTACCTCCAAGGGCGTCCTCCCGCCGGGATCCGCTCCCGGAGCCCGGAGCCAGCGCCTGACCTACTTTATCTCCCTCCGGGATGGGGCACGGGGACAAACCGCTGCCACGGGAAGGGACGGGCGCCCGGCGAGGGATGTGCCCGGGAGCGATGCCACGACAGCACACAACAGAGCTCCCAAGGCCACGCCAATCCTTCCCATCTCCCTGGGCTTCACTTCCCAGCGGTTATCGATCCGCCAGCGGGAAGGTGACGCCGGGAATAAGAACCGCTGGCAAAGCCATGACCCCGGCGACGTCAGCCCCGCGCCAGCTCTTCCCGAAATCCCGCTCGCTGGCGCAAGACTGGAAGGGGAGGGGGGGGCACTGGGGGCTCCCGAAAACCCCACCGGGATGAATCCCGCTCCTGGAGCCGGCGGGGCCGAGCTCCTTCCGGAGCAAACGCTGCTCCACGTGCCCCGCGGGCAGGAGGGTTTCCAGGACGGCTTCCAGGAGGGTTTCCGTGCCCTGGGGCACGTCCCGGGGCCACGTTTCCCGAGTCACGGACCCCCCTCTGCCCTCCCTGGAGCCTCCGGGCAGTGTCTTGTCCTTTCCTCTCCCCGCGACCCCTCCCCGCAGGCCCCGGGGCGGGCAGGCGGGCAGCAAACAGGGGAATATCCCGGCCAGCCCACCCTACACGGACCCCCCAGTCCCGCCCAGTGCCCCCCGTGCTGGAGCTGCTCCTGCTGCCCCCCCGGCACTGCCCCATCCCCCCAGTCCTCATGCCCGGCCCTTTTGCCCCCTGCCCGTCCCCAGAGCTTGCACCGCTGGTGCCAGACCCCACAGCAGGGTCCCGCGTCCCAAAATCGGGTCCTGCACCCCATAACAGCGTCCTGCACCCCAGACCCCACCTCCACCTGCCCCAGACCCCGCTGGCAGCCCCAAAGCGACCCCCCCACGCTGCCTCCAAGCCTAGGCCCGCTCCTACACCCCAACCCCGCTCTCCTGCAGCCTCCCCTGCATCCTTCCCCGCATCCCGCAGGGATCCTCTCCCCCATCCCCATCCCCATCCGGGGCTCGGCGCCGGCCCCAGCGCGCTCCCCCCGCGCCCCCGCCGCGCTCCCCGCGGTGCCGCGTCCCCGCGGCGGTCTCCCCGTCCCGTCGCACCGTTCCCCCGTCCCATCCCGGCGCGGTCCATCCCGGTGCATCCCGGCCCCATCCCGGTCCTACCTCCGCTCCCGCTCCCGCTCCCGCCGCCGCTCGCGCGGGGCCGCGCAGGGCGCACGCTCGGCGCGCGGGCACGGGGAGCGCTCCCATTGGCTGGCGGAGACAAGGGACACGCCCCCCTCCGGGGCAGGGCCACGCCCCCCCGCGGCTGCTGTGGGGAGAACGGGACCCCCCAAAAAACATCCAAAAACCACCCCAAAAACACACCCGGGACCCCCAAAAACACATCCGGGACCCCCCAAAACACATCCGGGACCCCCCAAAACACCTAAAACTACACCTGGGATCCCCAAAACCACCCAAAACCATACCCGGGATTCCAAAACCACCCCCAAAACCACCCAAAAACACACCCGGGACCCCCCTAAAACCACCCGGGACCCCCCAAAACACCCAAAACCACACCCGGGACCCCCCAAAACCCCCCAAAAAAACCCCAATAACACACCTGGAACCCACTAAAACACCCCAAAACCCCTCTCCCAAAACCACTCAAAACCACACCCGGGACCCCCAAAAACACCCAAAACCACACCCGGGACCCCCAAAAACACCCCCCAAAACCCAATAACACACCTGGAACCCCCTAAAACACCCCAAAAAAACCCAAACCCCCACCGGGGACCTCCCAAACCCCCCCAAAACAACACCCAAGACTCCCAAAAACACCCCAAAAACCACCCAAAAACATACCCGGGACCCCCCAAAACACCCAATAACACACCTGGGACCCCCTAAAACACCCCAAACCCACACTGGGGACCTCCCAAAACACCCCAAAAACACCTAAAACCACAGCCGGGACCCCCCAAAACTCCCACAGAACCACCCAAAAACCTCCCAAAAACACACCTGGCCCCCCCAAAAAACACCCAAAAACACACCTGGGGGGACCAGGATCCCTAAAAATCACCCATCCTCCAAAAAAAAAATTTGAGGGGACGAGGACCCCCAAAACCACGCAAGAACCACCTAAAAACCCCCTAAAACCCACCCCAGGACCCCCCAAAACCACCTGAAGACCACCCAAAAACCCACCCCGGGGGCACAAGGCACCACATGGACCCCCATAAATGTCCCTTCCGTGGCACAGGGCACCCCAAGGACCCCCCCAAAACAACCCTTGAGGGCACAGGGCACCCCAAGGACCCCCCCAAAACAACCCTCAGGGGCACAGGGGGGGTTCTATAACCCTTGGGGTTATGGAACATCCCTCAGACCACCCCCAAACACCCTTTAGGGACACAGGACACCCCTCAGCCCCTTCCCCAGGGGACAGGGCACCCCAGGGACCCCCTTGGAAGGGCTGGGGGGATTTGGGGGGGGGACAAATTCTGCCAGCCTGGCAGCCAGGGCTGGTCCTGGCTCCTCTCCCTGTGCCAAGGAGCCAGCAAGGGCAGGGACGAGGCAGTGCTGGGGTATAAAAAGCTGCTGGTGAGGGGCCAGGAAGAGCAGGGACCCCCCATCCTGCACCTCCACTTTGTCCCAGCACCCCCAGCCCCCCTCCACGAGCCAAGTTTTGCTCCCAAATCCCAACCCAGGCTGGGCCAGGGCTGCCAAAGTCCGCCTGGACCAGCAAATAAACAGGGATAAAGGGATCAATGATTAACCAGGGGCACAGGGTGACAGCACTGCTGTGACCCCCCCACACCCTCTCTGTGTCCCCTCTCCATCCCTGGGAATGAGGGGGAATGACCCACCCCTGTCACCCACCCCCCCACTCCAAGAAGGAGCAGCTGCCAGCAACAGTTTTATTGAAAAGAACCAAAAACTGGTCACAGCAAAGGCAAAAAAATAGAGGAATTCCAACTTTTTTGGCATTAAAACGGAGGGGAGAGGCTGGGGGGAGGGTCCTGCTGGCCCCCCATCCCTGCTGGGGATGCACAGGAGGGGTTTGAGGCAAAATCCATGTCTTTTGAGGTGTTTTAGGCTGTTTTTTGTGGTCTCACAGCCCCAGGCTCGAAGGTCTCAAACATCTCCTGACTAAAGCAAAAAAACCCCCCCACCTGAAAAAGGTAAGAACTCAAAAACTTTCCCCTTGGGACAACAACCTGAATGCACAGAGAATTCTCCTTGAGAAACCAGTGACTCCTCAAGGACGGGAGAACCAGCCAAACCTGGGGCTGGTTTGTTCAACAGCACCTTGGAAAAAAGACAAAAAAACCCAGGAAAAACTTGAAACCTCCCTGGAAATGCAAGAAAAAAAAACCCCAGATCTTTGGGGTTTATATCAGCACCTGCACAGGGAAGAACTGTGAGAGCAGCAGCACCTCTGGGGCTCGTTAACTCAACCCCCTTTACTGGGAGGACTGGAAAACAGGGGGATATTCCTTTGGATTCATCCCCATGGGGATAAACCCAGCCCTGGGACGCTCCCCAGTGTCCTTTAAACCGACACTGCAACCCTTAAAAACCAATAAATAACGGGAATAAATTAACAACAAAACAGGGAATTAAGGAAGATTCCCCCACGCTGGCGGCTGGGGAGCAGAATTCCCGGCCCAATCCCGGTTTTCCTGCCCCTGGCAACACTAGAGGAAGAAGAGCTGCTCGCTCAGGTGGGCGCTGGGCTCGTGGTGCAGCACCTGCCCCACCAGGAATGCCAGCTTGTGGGCATATTTACAGGGAGCTGGGACACGGATGGTGCCAGGCCAGTTCCAGTAGAGGTGGCACAGCTTGAAGGTCAGCCTGGGGACAGATAGGGAGAAAAAAGGGGGATTGGTGATTCACAGAGGGATGGATTCTCTCCCTGAGGCCAAACCTGCTCCCACCCGGGTGTTTCTTCCCCTCTTGGAGGAGGAGGAGGCAAAGGTTGGGCCACCCCGGGGTGACACAGTGTCCTCTGTCACCTCTGCCATCAGAGGGATGGGATGGGATCCGCCTCCTCTGCCTCATCCATGTCCTCCCAGTTCACCCAGTGAACCCAGCAGGTTCAGCCCAGTGCCTGCACAGCCCCCCCTGCCCGCTCCAGGGGGCTGATTGACCCAAAAACCCCTGAATTTTGGGGGGCCCTCACACTGAAACAAGACTGCTCTTCCCTCTGCAGGACACTGGGGGGCTGCAGGATATTGGGGGGTTTCCAGGAAAGCTGCCCTTCCCTCTGCAGGACTTTAGGGGGTCTGTAGGATAAGGGGGGACTCCAACCCCCCTCCCTTCCCTCTGCAGGACTTTAGGGGGTCTGTAGGATAAGGGGGGACTCCAAACCCCCTCCCTTACCTCTGCAGATTTTAAGGGGAGCTGTAGGGTCTTGGGGGGCTCTGGGACCCCTGCCCTTCCCTCCAGAGGTGCTTGGAGAGCTCTGGGGAGGATTTTGAGGAGCCTCTGCCCTTCCCTCTGGGGGATTTTGGGGGTCTCTGGGTCCTTCCCTTACCTCTGGAAGTGCTCAGAGGGCTCTGGGACCCCTGCCCTTCCCTCTGGGGGATTTTGGGGAGCTCTGGACCCTTCCCTTACCTCTGGAAGTGGTCAGAAGGCTCTGGGACCCCCTCTGAGGGATTTTGGGGAGCTCTGGGACCCCTGCCCTTATCCCTGCAGGAACTTTGAGGACCTCTGGACTCCCTGCCCTTATCCCTTCAGGATTTTGGGAGGGGGCTGAAGGATCTCAGGGAACTCCAGGCCCCCTGCCCTTCCCTCTGGAGGATTTTGGGGGGGGGTCTCTGGGCCCTTCCCTTATCTCTGGAAGTGCTCAGAGGGCTCTGGGACCCCTGCCCTGCCCTCTGGGGGATTTTGGGGAGCTCTGGACCCCTGCCCTCACCTCTGGAGGTGCTCCTGGCTCAGGTTGGCCGTGTTCCACATGCAGATGTAGCGGGTGGGAATGCTGCAGCCCTGCCGGGAGCTGTGGGCCAGCAGGAAGAAATCCTTCCTGAGGGTGTAAAAAGGGCTTTTTAAACCTCAATTTCATTTTTTTTTTACTTTTTCCCCCCTGCAGTGTCTTTTTTTCGTGCCCCAGGGTGGTTTTACACCTCGTTTTTTGCGTTCTGGGGTGGTTTTGCCACCATTTTTTACACTCCTGGGGTGGTTTTTTTGGCACCCTGGGGTGATTTAACAGACTTTTTTTTTTTTGGCTTTTTTTGCACTCTGGGGTGTTTTGCACTAATTTTTTGCACTCAGGGATTTTTTTTGCACCCCGGGGTGATTTTACAACCATTTTTTTGCACCCTGGGGTGTCCACAATGATTTTTTTATACCCCAGGGCTGGTTATTTCACACCCCAGCGTGGTTTTTTTTTTGCACCCTGGGGTGATCTTACAGCCATTTGTTTGCACCCTGGGGTGTTTTAACACCGATTTTTTGCACCCCAGGGTGGTTTTTTTGCACCCTGGGGCGATTTTGCAACCATTTCTTTGCACCCTGGGGCATCTACAATGATTTTTTTTATACCCCAGGGTTGGTTATTTCACCCCTCAGGGTGGTTTTTTTGCACCCTGAGTTTTTTTCTACCACCATTTTTTTGCTCCCAGGGGTGATTTTCACCATTTTTTCAAGCCCTGGAATTTTTTAACACCCCAGGGTGGGGTTTTTTTCTCCCTTCCCAGGGTGTTTTTTCACCTCCCCCAGCCCTGGAGGTGCCACTCACCAGCCCGAGGTGGTGATGGTGTGGTCGAGGACGGTGCCGGGCGGGGGGGACGTGAACTCCTCTCCCGTCAGGCTGTAGAAGTTGGTGCTGATTTGCTTCTGCACCACCACGACCACCAGGCTGGGCTGGTAGTTCTCAAAGGTGTTGAAGCTCTTCTGCATCTGGGGCACCTCATATTTGAGCACCGTGTCGAGCTGGGGGTCGGACACCCCGTCCCGATACACCACGATCTTCATGGGCAGCGAGTGGTTCAGCTGGGTGTGAGGAGGTAAAAACGGGGAGAATTCACTGTTTTTTCACCCCCAATATGCACAGGATTGGTGGGAAAACATTCCCTGGCCAGGAGATGCTCGCTGAGTCTCCAGGGATGGAGGTCAGGACCCAACTCACCGCCCGCAGAGCCCCTGACCAGGCTCAGCTCCCCCCCAAAATGCAGCTCAGAGTGGGGGTTTGGGAGGGCTGGGGGGGGGGCACAGACTGTGTTTGTGCTGATCACAGAATTCCAGAATGGTCTGGGTGGGAAGAGACCTTAAAATCATCCAGTTCCGTGGGCAGGGACACCTCCTACTAGCCCAATTTGCTCCAAGCTGGCCTTGGACACTTCCAGGGATCCAGGGGCAGCCACAGCTTCTCTGGGAATTCCATCCCAGGGCCTCCCCACCCTCAGAGCCAGGAATTCCTTCCCAATATCCCACCTAACCCTGCCCTCTGGCAGTGGGAAGCCATTCCCTGTGTCCTGGTCCTCCTGCCCAGCAAACCCCCAGTGCCCAGGGCTGTTCCTCCAGCACCCACAGAGGGCTGGGAAAACAGGATCACAGAATCCTGGGATGCTCTGGGTTGGAAGGGACCTTAAAATCATCCAGTTCCACGGGCAGGGACACCTCCCACTATCCCAGGATTCTCCAACCCAGCCTGGGACACTTCCAGGGATGGGGCAGCCACAGCTTCTCCGGGCAAATCCCAAGTGCTGGGATTTCTCCTGGCCCTTGTCCCGGGCTGTTTTTCTCACGCTGTGGGACGAGGGCCAGGGCTGAGCCCTTCAGTGCTGACAGGGGTGGAACGTGGCACTTCCCTCTGTGCAAACTAATCCCCGGGGCCGGGTTCGCACGTTCCCGAGATAAGGATGAGCTGTCCCGGCTCCACATCCAGTCCAAAGGCTGCTGGGGAGCTTTGCCAGCTCCAGAGCGGCTGTTTCGGGGTGTTTTCCCCTTGTTTTGAGGGAATATCAAACCGTGGGAGGGGTTTTTTTTTGTTGTTGGCCTCACCTCGTAGAAGCGCTGGAGGGCTTGGGAGAGGCAGAGCCGGAGGCTGTCGGCGATCTCCTGGTGGGGCATCTGGAAGACCACCCTGGAATACCACTTGGTGAGGATGCTGGGGATGGAATGGGAACGAGCATCAGGAAAAACCCCCCCAGACTGTCACCAGGCAAAGTCCACCAACTCAGCATTCCCAGCCCTTTTCCCAGCGATTCCCAGCACAAACGCGCCGGCGAAGACCTTGAGGGTCGGGAAAAGCATCACCCTCGCCCCCCCTTCCCGTCCAAGGAAGGGGATTTCGGGGTGGAATCCTGCAAGATTCCGAGGGCAGAGCTGGAGGAACACCTTCCCCCCTCCCAGGACCCCACGTACTGGTTCATACTGGCCACGAAGCCGATGACAGAGCGCATCCCTTGGCTGCGGCTGTGGTGCACGTCCATCCCAACAACCATCAGCTGTTTCTGAGAAAGGGGAGGAAAAAACCAGCCAGGTGGGATTTAGGGATAAGCCAAGACACCTCCAGGCTTGGATCCCTCCATCTGTGAGGGACTCTCATGCTCCAAAGAGAATCCAACCCCCAGTTCTCCAGCCGGCGAGGGAAGCCCGTGACTACAGTAATTCACCCCCTCAGAGCTTCCAAGCTCATCCCAGGCCTTTTCCAGGGGTTTTCCTGCCTTACCAGCGGGATGTCAACCCCCCAGAGCTGCCCGCCCAGCTTGCAGTTGATCTGCAGCAGAACTTTCTGGACCACGCTCCTGATCTTGCCGGGATGGCCCATGAGGGACTGGGCGTTGATGACCTATGGGGCGGGAAAACACGTGGAAAAGTGAGGCTGGAAAAGCACCTGGAGCTTCCCGGGAATGGTGATCCCACCCTGCTGGGCCTACCTGGGAGGGCACAGGGGCCTGGACACAGCACAGCTTCTTGATGGCCCCGTACACGTCGTCCCTGTTGCGGGGGGTGATGCACACGAGCAGCTGCACCTTTTCCTGCCGGGAATCGTGGAATTGTGCGGGTTGGAAAAGCCCTCCGAGGTCACCGAGTCAAATCCTAAGGCCGCCACCACTAACCCGTGTTCCCACGTGGTTTTTGGACACCTACAGGGGTGGGGACTCCACCACCTCCCTGGGCAGCCCCTTCCAATACCTGACAGCCCTTTCCATGAGGAAATTCCTGCTGATGTCCAACCTGAGCCTCCCCTGTCCCCTGTTCCCTGGGAGCAGAGCCTGACGGCCCCCCCCAGCTCCCCCCTCCTGTCAGGGAGTTTTAGGGAGCAATAAAGTCCCTCCTGAGCCTCCTTTCCTCCAGGCTGAGCCCTTCCAGGTGCTCCCATCCCAGCTGTGCTCCCACCTGTCTGGTGATCCCCTGGGAACGTCCCCCCTCCCCACCTGGCTTCCCAAACCGCTCCGGATGCTCCTGACGTAGGACTCGATGCGCTCGTCCCGCAGCTCCTGCACCGTGGGCTGTCCCACCTGCATTCCCATGGCTCCACAGGCGCTCCTCACGGCTGCCACCAGGTCCTGGGCCACCTGCTGCAGCCGCTTGGGATAAACCAGGAGCCAGGAATTTATGGAGATCTGGGAAGAGAAGCGAGGACAGGCCGTGTTTGGGGCGTGTTCCCGCCCGGTCGTGCAGCTCCCAAGCCCTGCAGCACATTCCCATCTGGGAGAGGGGAAGTGGCCCCAGAGGGACATGGAGCACAGAGGGGGATTTGGGAGAGGGAAAGCAGCCCAAGAGGGACATGCAGCACATTTCCACTTGGGAGAGGAGGAACCTAGGGAGCACAGAGGGGAATCTGGGAGAGGGAAAGTGGCCCAAGAGGAACTTGGGAAGCACAGAGGGGAATTTGGGAAAGGAAAGCAGCCCAAGAGGAACCTGGAGTACAGAGGGGAATTTGGGAGAGAGGAATCTGAGAGAGGAAAGTGGCCCAAGAGGAACCTGGAGCACAGAGGGGAATCTGGGAGAGGGAAAATGGCCCAAGAGGAACTTGGGAAGCACAGAGGGGAATTTGGGAGAGAGGAATTTTAGAGAGGAAAGTGGCCAAAGAGGAACCTGGAACACAGAGGGGAATTTGGGAGAGAGAAATCTGAGAGAGGAAAGTGGCCAAAGAGGAACCTAGAGCACAGAGGGGAATTTGGGAAAGGTAAGTGGCCCAAGAGGAACCTGAAGCACATTTCCACTTGGGAGAGGAGACACCTAAGGAGCACAGAGGGAAGTTCAGGACAGGGAAAGTGGCCCAAGAGGAACCAGGAGCACAGAGGGGAATTTGGGAGAGAGGAATCTGAGAGAGGAAAGTGGCTGAAGAGGAACCTGGAGCATAGAGGGGAATTCAGGAAAGTGGAACCTGGGCGACAGAGGGGAATTTGGGAGAGGGAAAGCAGCCCAAGAGGAACCTCAGGAGCACACAGCATGGAATTCCTGCATCTGAAAGCCTTCCTCCAGCCCGGGAGGAGGCGGGAAAGCAGACACCACCCACCACATACCTCCAGCTCCTTCGGAAAAACAGGCTGAAGCTCAAATCCAACATAAACAAGGGAAGGGTTTGAGCTGGAGGCAGCTCAGCCGGAATGCCAGCGCTTAGGAAAACCCAGGCCAGCTCCCAGACAAGGGGAGGCTGTTCCCGTGGTGGGCTCACCGCCGAGATGGACACCTCCTTGGTCACCTCCCTGTGCCAGCTCAGGTCCTCCTCGGGGAAGAAGGAGCGGTGCCGGAGGTTGATCCGCTCCGAGGGCAGGATGTGACCCTGGGTCTGGACAGAGCAGGAATCCAGGGCTGCCCCCATTCCCAGGGGGGAAGGTAGGGAGCCTGGCACCCCCTGAGAGCCTTACCCTGCAGATATCCGTGTCCAGGTGCAGCCCCCAGCGTTCCAGCTCCTGGGAGGCCTCCGGGCTGTCGCGGATCTGGCGCAGGAGGTTGGTGAGGCGCAGGTGGTGCTGCTGGGGGCTCTGCATCATCTCCCACATCACCTCCTGCAGGGGCAGCCCCCAGGAGTGATGGGGGGCTTGGAGATACCCCCCAGCAGCTCCCCAAAGCGGGCACTGCCAGCTCAGGAAAAGCAGGGATGGTGGGATGGAACAGGCTCTCACCTTCAGCGTCCGGCTGTTCTTCTGCAGGTCGGACAGCCCGGTCAGGAAGGTGAGCTCTGGCACCAGCACCACCATGTCCAGCTGACGCTGCAGAGGGGACAGGCACCCTCAGCATTCCAGGGGCTGGGAGTCCCTGCCCTCCCCAGGAGCCCAGGACAGATCATGGATCCCCATTTCTCCGTGCCTGGCTCACCTCCCTGTACATTGTCTGTTTTTCCTTGGGCCTGTGGATGAGCAGCGGCTGGTCCAGATCCCTGATGGTGATCCCATAGGCTTTGCTGGGAAAAAAAACCAAACAAACAGCATAATTACAAAATCCTGGAATGGTTTGGGTTGGAAGGGACCTTAGAAACCACCCAGCTCCAACCCCCTGCCGTGGGCAGGGGGACACAGCATCGGGCAAGACCTTCCTGCTCCTGCTCACCCAACAGCGGGCACCGAGCCCTTCCCAATCCCGAGGGATGATCCATCCTTACCTGTAGTACTCCACAAAGGTGATTTCCTCCCCGCTGGCCAGGGTGAAAGTGTCCCTGGGGGTCTTGTCCCAGTCGATGTCGTCGACCCGGTAGGTGCGGTTGTTGTAGCGGGTGATGACCACGCTGCCCACCAGCTCCTTGGTGCACTCGTCCTGGAACGTCTTCTGGCTCTGGGAGTGGATTGTTTGCCTGGCAAATGAGGAGAGACAGCCCATGGAACGCTGCCTGCCCGTGCCATCCCAAAAATAAACCACCCCCTCCCCATCCCTGAAGCCTCCCGGGATTCTTTCCCGCTCCTCTCACATCACGCTCAGGACGGACTCGCTGCGGATGATTTTGTGGATGGAATCCACCATGAGGAAGAGCCCGCCGTCCTTCTTCCGGATGCTGACGGCGTATCCCGGCCAAATTTGGAGGCTGTGTCCACAGGGAAAGATGCCCAACGGCGCCTGGGTTAGCCCAGAGCTGTCCCACTGTCCCAGGAGCCAAGGAACACCCAAAACGCACAGGGATTTGTTTCCCAGCTCCCAGCTTTGGAAAACAGCCTCTCTGAGGTCAGGCCAGCCAGAGCTGACCCGGGAAAACTTCCCAATTTCCAGGCTGCTGGAGAAACAGGGATGTCCCTGGCACCCACCTGTGTTTATGCAAGGTGGTGGCCTGGGCAGGCTCAAAGAAATGTCTCCCAACCAGGCTCATGTTTAGGATTTTCATCACCCTGAGGAAGGAAAAGCAGGAAAAGTAGGACTGGGTCAGGCTTGGCAGACAGGAGGGGGAGGAGGGTCTCCTCCCTGGAGCTCAGGGAGGGTCTCCTTGGTCTCCCACCTCCGGAAAACCACGTTGTAAAAGGGGATGCAGAGATCTGAGCTGGCCTCCAGGACCTTGGTCATCTGGATGGTGATGCAAACCTCCTCCCCATTGCTCTTCCTCTGAGCCTTCACACTGACCTGGGGGGTAAGAGGGGGGGGGGGGTTCTCCCACCCAAAACAAGGGCTGGAGGCCTGGGGGGGGCACCTGGGCTAAGACAAGCCCCCCCTTACCTTGGGAATCTGGATGGGCAGGAAGAGGATGGAGCCGTCGAAGGCCAACACGTCCCCAGTGACAGCGTGCTGCTCCTTCAGCATGGCAAAGCGAGTGCTCCTGCACTCCACCTCGGGGCTGGGGACACACAGGGGCTTTTCTCCCTCCCCTGTCCCCACCCCAGACCCTGCTCAGCCCCCCTGGAATCCCCCCTGAGGGGGAAAACCCAGAGCTCTTTGCATTGCTGTGCCGGGTGCCCCATCTCGTGGCACTTGGGACATGGAGGGCTCTGCCTGGGGACACCCCCTTCTCGAGGGGCTGTGAGGGACCCCCGAGGGGCTGCGGGGCCCCCCATTAACCCCCCAGTACCTGAAGGTCACATGGTACTGGTAGACAACTTCGTTCTGGCAGTGGATCCTCACCAAGTTCAGCCCCAGGGGGACAGCGGGTCCCTTCACCCCTGGGGGGACCCTGGGGAGGGACATGGGGTCAGGGGCGACCCAGCAGCACCTGGACCCCCCAAAACGCGGGGCTGGGGTCATCACTCACGGCTGGGGGCTCCTGGGGGGGCGCAGGGGGCCGAGTGAGCTCAGGGTGGGCACAGTGGTGGCTCCTCCAGGGCGGGTGGGCGGCGCGTCCCCTTGGCCTTGCCATCGGATCCTGCGACCCCAAGGAGGGCAGGGGTGAGCCCTGGCACGCTGGGGACACGCTGGGGGTGCCCAGGTGTCCCCCAAAATTCCCCCCTACTCCTGCCCCACACCAGTCTGAGCGGGGGGTGGCTCAAAAGACCCGGTTTTGGGGACAAAACACAAGAAGTGGCCCTGGCAATGGGGCAGGAAGGGGTGTGATCATGCCAGGGGTGTCACTGGTAGAGGGTCCCCCAGCCCTTGTCACCAGGGTGGGTGATGGAGCCACTGGAAGGGCTCAGGGAAAGGGCGGGAGGGGGGATAAAGGGGAACAGGGGAACACAGGAGGATAAAGGGGACAGAAAGGATGAGGGAATAGGGGGGATAAAGGGATAGTGGTGATGGGATGGGCAGGGGGCAGAGAGGGAATAAAGGTCATAAGGGAATAGGGGAGATAAAGGGGATGAGGGATAGGGGAGGACAAGGGAATGAGGGGACAGAATGGATGGGGGAGATGGGGAAATAAGGGAATAAGAGTATGGGGGGATGGAAGGGATAAGGCAATGGGGGGATAGAAGGGACAGAGGGGACGGTGGGGCTGGAAGATAGAAGGGGCCAGAGGGGATAGGGAAGACAGAGGGGGACAAAGGGATAGAGGGAGGTGGAGGGAGTCCAGGAGAAGGTGGGTATTGAGGTTTTAGGGGTTTGGGGTGCCGGGGGGGACTCACTGCCCGCGCGTGGGGAGCGCCACCAGCGCTGCCCCCTTTTCCTTCTCCTCCTCCTTGTCCCGTGCCGGGCTGGGCTGCGCCAGAGCCTTCCCATCGCCAGCGCCGCCACGACCTGCGGGACGAGCGGGCACAGTGGGCTGGGGAAGGGAAAGGGGGGGGTGGGCAGCTCCTAAACCCCCTCCACACTCCCCTCATCCCCGCTCCCTACCCAGGGGCCGCTCGCGGGGCCGCTCGTCCAAGCCCAGCCCGCGGAACAGCGCCGGGAGCGGCGACGTCGCGGCGGGGGAGGCGGCGGCGGGCACAGAGGGGCGCTGGGCGAAGGCCGCGATGCCGCGGAGCCCCCGCGCCCGGCCGGGGAGGGCCGAGGGGCCGGGGAGGGCGGCGGGGGCCGGGCAGGGCCCGGGCCCGCGGGAGGGGTGCGGGGGGCCCATGGCCGTGCCCGCTCCCGTGCCCGCTCCTCTGCCCGCTCCCGCTCCCGCCCTGTCCGGGCGCGCCCCTCACGCGCGCGCGGGAACGCCCCGCCCACCCCGGAGCGGACGCGCCGCTGATTGGGTGGCAGCGGGGGCGGGGCATAAGGAGGGGGCGGAGTCATGGGATTGTGGGCGGAGCCAAGGGGAAGGGGCGTTGCCAGGCAGGAGGAGCGTTGTCATGCGATGAGGGGGCGGGGCCAGTGAGGGAGGGGCGTGGCCAGAGAGGCGGAAGGGAGGGTGGGATGGGATAGGATAATATGGAATTGGGGGGTAAAATGGGATGGGATGGGATGGGATGGGATGGGAAAGGGGGTGATACAGAATTGGGGGGTAAAATGGGATGGGACAGATGGGATGGGATGGGATGGGATGGGATGGGATGGGATGGGATGGGGGTAAAATGGATAGGGTATGAGGGGGATAAGATGGAATTGGGGGGGTAAAATGGGTGGGGGTTAAGGTGGGATGGGGTGGGAGCACGGGGGGTCCCACCCCCCTGCCCAGCAGAGGTGGCAGAACAAACGTGAGCAGCTCCACACAGGGGGAAAAGACGTTTTATTCCATGTTTTATTCCATGTTTTATTGCATGTTCCTCCCCCCTTGACATGTGTCCCGCCCCCACCAGAGCATCCACAGCCACCAGGGAGCTGGGGGGGGACACCCCACTGTCCCACACGCCCAAAAACCCCCTTTTGGCACAGAGGGGGTGGAAGCAGCAGCTCTGGGGGGACACCCCTGACCCCCCACGGGGCTGGGAGGAGGTCGGAGCTGCACAAGACCCCCTCCCCACACCCCAAAGGCACATCTGGGGGGGGCTGAGGGTGTGCAGGGACTGTCCCCACGGGCCAGGGGGGCTGAGAATCCCTCGGCTACCGGTGCCTGTGCTCCAGGAGAGCCTCGAAATCCGGGGAACACACCAGCTTGTGCCTCACGTGGCCCAGGACGATCATCTCGCCCGTCCGGTTGTCCCCGATGCCGACGGACACCAGCTCCTGTCCCAGAGGGGAGAGACACCCCTGAGCGGCCCAGTCCCATGGGAATCCCCTGGGAGAAGGGTGAGGGGGTCTCTGCTGAAAGGGGAAGAGCCTAGAGGTGTCCCCAGAGGGGACTAGCAGGACCCTTCCCCACTGCTGTCACAGGGAGAGGCAGCATAACCCTCCCCAGGGCACCAAACAGGGTGCCCCCCATACCTGTAGGAAGGAGCAGGGGGTGCCCCCCATACCTGTAGGAAGGAGCAGGGGGTGCCCATGGTCACGTCCAGGGTCACCTTGCCCAGCACCAGCTGCACCTTCCCCGACTTTCGGATGAGCAGCTTCCCCACCTGCCCCTCGGGGAGGTCGGCCAGGGTGCACGTGTTCTCCGCCTGCTTCGCCTCCTGGCATGGCCACCACGGGAAAGGACAGCTTGGAATATGGGGGAATGGCACCACAGGACAGGGGGGATGTCCCCATGGGATGGGGGGACAGCACGGGATTGGAGGGGAAAGGACAGCGTGGGATGGGGGGATGTAATGGCACCATGGGATGGAGGAACAGCAGCACGGGACTGGGGGAGAAAGGACACCAGGGAATTGGAGGAGATGACACCATGGGATGGGGAGGATGCCACCATGGGATGGAGGAACAACAGCGTGGGATGAGGGGAAAAGAGCACCATGGGATGGGGGGAGATGACAACACAGGATGGAGTGACATCATCATGGGATGGGGAAGAAAGGACACCACAGGATGGAGGGGGAAAGGACACCAGGGTGGGGATAATGACACCACGGGATGGGAGGGAAGTCACCATGGGATGAAGGAGAATGACACCATTGATTGGAGGGGAAATGACACCTCAGGATGGGGGGGGACAACAACACCATGAGAGGGAAGGACACCACAAAGGGATGGGGGGCATCCTCATGGGATGAGATCACCAGGGGATGGAGGGACAACACCATGGGATTGGGGGGACACATCACCTCCATCCCACCCCTCCCTCGCCGAGCCCCCACCTGGCTCTTCTCCTGCTTCACCACCACCACCTGCCCGTCCTCGTTGTGCAGCTCGGATTTGATGGGTTTGGAGTCGTGGGTGGGGGGCTGCCCGGGCAGGGTGTCGGGCAGCTGCAGGAACAGCAGCTCCTCCTCGGCCTGCAGGCTCAGCCTCTGCAGCAGCTCCGCCACCGGCACGTCCCGCGGGAATCCGGGCGGGCCCTTGGGCTGGGACACCTTGGGCTCCTCCTCACACGGCTCCTCTTTCACTGCAGAGGGGGTGGGTGGGCACGGGGGGCAATGGGGGGCTCCCCCAGCCCGTCCCCACTGCGTGTCCCCCTGGTCCCAGCCCACCTTTCACTGCTGGTGGGTCCAGCTCCATCTTCTCCTCCTTGGATCCCGGGAGCCACGGCTGGGGGTCCTCCTGCTCTGCCCCCTCCTCCTTGAAGAGCCACCCCGAGTGGGCCAGCGGGAGCTGCACCGGCTTGTTCCTGATGTCGTTCTTCAGCCCCGGGTCGTCCAGGAACTGCGGGAATGGCAGTGGGGACACTCAGTGCCAGCCTGGGGGGGCACCACGGCCGCCCCCTCCGCGCCCACGCACGTCGTCCTTCTGCAGCATCCGCAGGATCTGCTTCGTCTCCTCGTCCGTCTCCCTCTTCTCCTTCTTGATGTTGATGATGTGGGAAGGGCCGAAGTCGGACACGTCCACGGCCTTGTCCCAGGAGCCTGCTGGGAGAGGGGAGCAGCCCTGGGTGACCCCCTGGCACACCCCCAGACCCCCCAAAAGAGTGGGGGCAGCTCCCCTTACCCTTCTTCTTCATCATCTCAGCAGGTCCCTGCTCGAAGATGGAGTGGGACTGGATGACCTCGGGCCGGCCCCGGCCCCGGCCGTGCCCGTCCCGCTGCCGGTCCCGCTCCTTCTTCTCCTTCTTGACAGAAACATCCTCCCGGGGCCTGTGGAGCGGGGAGGGAGCACGTCACCCCCATCCCTGCCCCTGCACCCCGTCCCAGGGCACGGTTTTTTATTTTGGGAGGGCCCTCTGGAGATCACCCACCCCAACCCCCCTGCCCAGGTGACACAGGGACACGTCCAGGTGGGTTTGGGATGTCTCCAGAGAGGGGAGACTCCACATCCTCCCTGGGCAGCTCCACGGAGAGAAGTTCTGCCTCCTGTTGAGGTGGAACTTGTGGTGCTTCAGTTTATGGGCATCCCTCCTTGTCCTGTCACTGGGAAGAGTCTGGGACCATCCTCTGACACCCCTTGGAGATACTGATATGGTTGATGGGATCCCCCCTCAGATGAGACATTTGTATGGATATTTGTATGGATATTTGAGATATTTCTATGGATATTTCTATGGATATTAGAGATATTTCTATGGATATTTGAGATATTTCTACGGATTGATGAGATCCCCTCTCACTTCCCTCTCCCGACTAACCAGGCCCAGGTCCCACAGTCTCTCATCAGGGAGATGCTCCAGACCCCAAACCATCCTTGTGCCCCCCGTTTTGCCCAAGGGTGGACCCCCCCTCCCAATCCACCCCCATTGCCCCCAAAAACGCTTTCCGGGCCACTCACTCCTCCTTGATCTTCCTGCTGATTATGTTGGGGGTGAAGGTTTTCTGCAGGAGACAGAGCAGGGGGAGGGACAAGTCACATAAAACAGCCCCCCCCTGCACCCCAAATCCCTCCACCCAGGGGTCCCCAAACCCCCTCCAGGGGAAGGGCACAAAGTGAGACCCCGATTTGGGGAGGTGTGTGGGGGGAACTCACCTTCTTGACACCCCCCAGGGTGAGGTCCCGGGAGCGGATGGAGGGCAGGCGGCCCGGGGTGAGGGGGGGGGCAGCAGGACGTCTGCCCAGCACCCCCCGAGCCCCCGGGACCCCCGAGCCCCCCGGGCGGAGGCTGCCGGGGGAGCCGGAGCTGCCAGAGCTCCCCTCGGCCATCCTGTGGGGAGGGGGCACGGTCAGGGGGGGTCAGACCGCCCTCCTGCACCCCTTTCAGGAGGGTGGGGGGGTCCTGCGCCCCTAAACGGGGCTCAGTCATATCCCCCACCCCAACAATGTGCCCCCCTCCTCCCCAGGACCCCCTTCCCAAAGGGCTCAGCCCCCCCATACACCCCCA